>NW_008751679.1:1433006-1460065 GCF_000715545.1 Opisthorchis viverrini | reverse complement strand
TCGGTAGGGTCCATCGGCGAGGTGTTGCCTGACCTTTCGAAGATAGTCGCTCTTATTCATCACTACTGTGGCTTTACCTTTATCGGCCTTGGTGATGACAATACTATCTACCTGTCTCAGTGTGTTCAACGCTCTCCGCTCTGATGGTGCAATATTTGGAGCTCCCGGTTGTTGGGATTTCAGGACTGTGACCAGTTGCATCCGTAGCTTCTCAGCTTCCGCTGAAGGAAGCTTTTGAAACACTGACTCTACACTAGGAATTATTTCTTCCGCTGTTATTGCTTTTTGCTCACAGCGAAGTGTAGTCCCTTTTCTAACAGACAGCGTTCGTCTTCACTCAGTGGTCTATCTGACAATTTAACTACACTACAGTAATTGGTGGATGGTTTCTTCGTTTCTATGACCTTTCTGGGGCCCTGAGTCATGGAAAGCAGCTGTTCGAACTTACGGATCTGCCTATCCTTGCATTGCCGGCCCTGTGCAAGCTTCATTTCTGTGGCTTTGGTGTTGAGCATGTGGAAGTCGGTGGTTGAGATTGCGGTCTGAAGAGTTTGGCTGAGTTGACTGGCGTGGCGGCGTACATCGGTTAAACGCTGAGTGGTTAGGTAGATCCTCTGCTTGAGGAATGACTTGGCCGCTGACAAAGCAATTTTAGCAGAAGCAGATGACCTATCCGGTGGTTTCGCAAGCAGGGAGTTGGGAATAATGTTGTGCTTTAAGCAACTAATGTTGAATACGCGATGGTTCTCCCATTTTGCCTCCAATCCCGCCAATCGAACGTACTCGTCTGACATTTTTCGAACATGAAGTCCGTAGGTATGTTCAATCATGTCGAAAACGATGACTACCGTAACGGAAAATTTCTTTTAAAGGGTCTGAGTTTTCCCGTGTGCAAACTAACGCACGCTGCACTGCCAGTATCAAACAACTAGGCGCCGCTCGTTGCTCGGATGAGTCTGGTTTGTTAACAGATATTTGCTTACGCGCCATTTCCTTTCAAATAAGATGCAACCAACTAATTTCTCTCCTTCGAAAACACAATCACTAAATATTTGAAGGCTTTCAAAATTTTCAGTTTGGGAGGAAAGGATTTCGTCAGCGAACAGTTGCTGTGTGCACATTGTCATTGAGCGACTGACATTTCGTTTCTGAAGGCGAAAGTGACATAATTTGGCCACTGGAAGTAATTCGATCGGAAATTCACTCTGCAAATCAGGCCCACATTCAAAAGATGAGGAGCACTATACAGCTGTTTCATCCTTGATGCAAATCACCGTGTGCGCGCATCTCAAGAACCTCTGGAACGATTCGAGCCGGTGACCTTCAGGTTAGTAGTTAAACCTTACTCCATTCAAACTGGGGTAGTTGACCAGCGGTCTGTTTGGCTGTGTGAATGGCTGGCACCTAACTCGGATTTGCCAGTCAACTGTAGTCAAGCGACCGGACGCCTGGCATAGACGGCTTGTGCGGAGCCGAGCGTGGTGCTGCACGCCCCTGGCGCTAATGCATACCCAAGTGGATAAGGTCAGAGAGCGAATATGTGGAAGCCTGTCACAAACAATCAACCCGCCTACAGATGACATGTCAATGGGCACTGGCATCATTCGTTAATTTTTTAAGTTTCAACGCAATACCATACCTTTTCTGCCAGTATGACATCGTGTAAGCGTTACTCGCCCATTCGCACGCCAACAACAACAACAACAACAGCAACAACAACAACAGCAGCAACAATAACAACAGCAAAAACAACAACGACAACAGCAACAATGAAATTGAGGTTTTCGGTCATTGGCTTTCATGTTACATACTGAACATTCGGCGGCTCGGTTCGGGTAAGCTTCCTTAGCTCTCCGCATCTCAGGCCACTTTTGCAGCAGTGACGACCTCAGTGGTTCGGTCGCGTTGCCGGGAAACCGGGAAACGAGCTTTGCAAACTTGCGCTGTCCTTCCGCAAGGGGGGTGCTGTCGTCTTGGAGGGTAGCGAAACATCTGCGTCGCCATCGTAAAGTTGGATTTTGAGTGGCTCGGTCTCAGCTCGGTACTGATTGCTAGAATTATAACCGGATCTCAACCCGTTCAGACCTAAAATTTGATCGACGTTCATGAGCAACCACCGTACGGGGTAGCTGTGAAGCCGACTTATTCTGTCACAAGAGTCAATCATCGTCTACTAAATTGAAGTGAGTAACGCTCCACTTCCGGACGCTATTTCAATTTCAGAAATCATGGTTACTGGAATATGCATTCAGTCATTTACGTCTCAGTTACCGGGGTAGACTAGGGAAGACCGGAGCTACAACATCCGTGTTGAAACATCTACTTCGTACAACTGTTCTGAATGAGGTTACTTTTACTGAGTAAAACCAGTTCTCGCTCGCAACTAAATCTAGACAATCTAGTCGGAGTGACATGAACATTTGAACATTTTGTTCAATGGAAAATCTAGTGGCGAAATCCTAAAGCACCGATCGTATAATTTATTGTCTCCTTTTTTATTTCGAGGTCACGGGACAGAAGACACAAATGCTCTATTCGATTCGCAGGATGTGAAACTTACGACTGAGATCTTAGCAGAGGGATAGGCAACCTTATAGACAGTCGAAATCGCGTGTGTGTGATTGAGCTCTGGTGATAGGTGGATATAGTACTTGCCAGTCTCAAGTACGGCATCCGACCGTGCTCTCACGGATTGGGCAAGGGGAAGGTTGACAATAAAACTGAATGAAATGAGGTATGGTTCTTACTGTACTATGTGTCGGGGGGTTCAGTTACGTCGTTAAAAAGATTGCACGAAGGAGCACAGCAGGTTCTTTAGACAATAGAATCCGACCCGACTAGCACAACAACGCTATTTACACCAGTCCATCGCCGGTATTGGTCCTGTAAGATGGGGAGAAACGAGGAAAGAGGTCATGACATATGCATTTTGTGTCACCGAGAACATCATAGACAAGTATTAATCGCCCTGTAATCTCCCGTAATCCACAGAAAATAATTAGAGAGAGAACATCACAAACGGGAGATTCAGCTGGGTTCCAGGTGAGTCTCTCGAAAAACCAAATTAGTTTGCAAATGAGTGTATATTCGCTAAGAAGAGAGTTGCTTTTTGCAGGTTAATTCGACAGTCCACATGCCAATATGGAGGGTTGGTTGGTCTAAGATTCTTTGACGTAGTTTGAGCCATGAATTCCGAACTTGTATGGCGTATCGCTAATGAGACCTGGGCTTGTTTTGTTCCCCAGAGACCAGTTTGCCCGTCTTCTAAACTGGTTGATTTTTAGCTGTAGGATAACGCCCCGGGTACTTCGAAAGCAATTTAGCTTGCTGACATACATAGAAGTTGGCCTTCAAGAGGATATGGGCATAATGAATTGTATCGAACTGATAGAACTTCACATTTCCTCAGGTTTAGAAACAAGGCTTTCTTAATAATCCACCGGATAACACTGGTTGAAGCAGACTTTGATATCACCTACAAAGAGAAACGGTGGACATTACCAACCTCAGATGATCACTGAAGAAACTCGAGGGGCACCTTGAGAACTACAGATTAACTGTTTGTCTTCTCCGTTCAGTGTAATAGTTTGTGAAATATGCCAGAAGTGGGTTGCCCATACCATCACTGATCATTTCTAGTTCTACAGTTGCTGTCGTCTGTAGAAATAACATGACTGCTTGTATTTGGTTCTCCAAAACATGTACTTACTGGTTAAGTTTCTCCCATAAGAGATGCCGTTTCAAAAGTGCCACCTCTGTTGATTCTCTTCAGGAGGTCTTTTCAGGGAAAAAAATCCTATTTCATTCTGGATTGACCAACTGAAAGGACCGAATGAATGTAGTTCAGTGTGCGAGATGATTTATTCCTGGAAGTATTTTGTTACTGAGGGTATCTGGAAGCTTCTTCCAAGGATAGTGTATCTTCGAAGAGTTTGTGTCCGCAGCTTCAAGTGTTTCGACCTAGAAGCAACACGGTTTGATTCGGCCAAGTGCTGACGTGTTCTGTTTTGCTATTTCCACTGGTCTGGTTAGTTCTCCACCCTATGAGGATTACTACTTACAAAATGTGACAACTTCAGAGTTAGCCTTCATGGAAGGTGGTGACTTCAGGGGTACGCACTCGTACCTCATACCCTGGTGTACTGTTATTCGCTTTGAAACGAGGAACGTCGCCTATAACCATGATGATGTTGTAATTCTGTTTTGTATCAAATGGGTGGACAGATCTTGCGTGTGATAATTTGCAACAATCCAGTGCAAGTAAGGGCTATTGCAGTGATTTTATGTCAACACGATAAACGCTACCTTTGAAAGCCATATACATGCAAACGTCTTCTGGCCACTGACACCTGATAAAGTGGGACTGGTTACCATCTAGTCATGCCCCCAATTCTTGAATAGAACACGTCTTTAGCAAAGATACACTTATTTGCAAACTAATTTGGTTTTCTCGAGAGACTCATCTGGAACCAAATTGAATCTCTCGTTTGTGATGTATCCAGGCAACTGAATGTGCTGCACTAGGCCGCCTCATGTTTCAGTCACGATACATGTATATCTTTGTAATGTATTACTCATAAGGTTGCTGAAAATCCGTCGACAGCCCACGACCGGTTACGCCCTCTTTGGGGCTCATCAGGTAGGTGCAGTACATTCAGTTGCCTGAGAACATCGTAAACGAGTGATTCACCTGGGTTCCAGATGAGTCTCTCTAAAAAACCAAATTAGTTTGCAAATGAGTGTATATTCGCGAATTTCGTGCAACTTGGTTTCAAGTAGAACATAAGGTTGACGGAAACCCGTGGGCTGCGCCTGACGAGCCCCAAGTGGAAGGGCGAAACCTGTCATCGGCTGTCGACGGATTTTCAGCAACCTTAGGAGTAGTATATCACAAAGAACACGTCTTTGTTGTCATTCCAAGTGGATTTTCCCAGTGGTAGTTCCATTACCATATTTCTGCTATTTTCAGCGACTATAAGGCTGATCCTTGGAAGATGCCGTCCGTTTTATTTCGTGTCTCGCAGGGAGAAGCCACAACATTGCAGCACTAATTTCATTATTCCATAGAATTATTATAAAAAACCGCGATGGATGTACCATTATTTGCTCGCGCGGTCCCCTCTCGATGAAGGTCACTTGCCTAATAAGAACCAGTTGGTCCACTTCACATGAGTATTCGTATGCAGAAGGGCTAAATAATACATCTTGACCCATTGTCATGTGCCGGTGTCGCCTCCCTTCAGTTACTGACTTTTCAGACTTCTTTTATTTGCAACTACCGGTATTTTGTAAGTAGTAGTGCAATTTCCAGTTTTCACATGGAAATCGTTCGCATGCCCCACTTGAGCCACTGCTGTGAATTCGGGAGGACCTGAACGTCTGTCTCACTCCTTTACTCCGAACTAGACGTGGATGATCAAAAGTGAGGTTAGCTTGTACTTTCAAGTGATATGGAGCACATAGTTGGAGGAAGGAGTCCATGAGCTGGGTTACTTGAATTTGGGAGTTACTTTCTCGGGAACCACTCTTGTGGAGTGGATTTTGGCTGACCTGAAGGTACCTAAAGTGCTTGATGATGGGTTAAAAAGGACATTACTATCAAGCATGCTAGTCACATCGGTCAAGTTGTAGCGACGAAATATTCCAACGACATCGTAAACGACTGATTTTCGTCGATTTCAAGGACGAAGACAGGCATCTGTTTTTCAGGTTTGCGAATGCGGATACTCATCTCCAGCCTTCATGTGAAACTCCGAAAGCTTCCCGGATATCTCTGCTCATATGCCGGGTATAAGTTCAAAGGCCCAGTGACACAATACAGACAACCGAAAATTCAGCACTGCTTACTGGCTTTAGCTATGACCATTTTCGAGTTATACAATAAATTAACCTCCACCGCTCGAAGGAATCACAGCACCAAGTACCCATGCGAATATTTCCATGCGACATTTCAGTCGGGCAAGCAAAGGCATGCTATTAATTTGCATTTTGCACGTACCCTTTTAACGATGCGGTGAAAGTGGTTTATTTCGCGAAGGCCGTGGTCGTCCTACCCGGCTGCTGTAACGAACGCAGCTTGCTAACTTGGCTATGCAGTCGTCCGCGCTGGTGAGATCTTCTGAACACGATCCAAGTGGGATCTCATCCAGGGTGCTCCAAAGCAGTGCTGTAAGCTTCACAACATGGTGAGCGATCATTAAAACATTCCTCGATTTCTTCAAGCAAAGTATGACGATGGGGCGTGTTAAAAGGAGACGCAGAATCATTCCAAACATTGACGAGAAACAAGCAGTTTGGGACAGAATGGTAACGGATAGGAATAAGGCCTGTGGTACTTGGAGATAAGAACTTGGTGAACAGTCCATCTACAGTTCACACGGATAAAACTATTTACTACTCACCTTGATCGCTTTCTCTAGACTAGCTTTGCATTTAGCCTTCTAGCACCGGTTAAAAACAGGTGTGTCAACCACAGCCAATGTTTCTTCCAGGGTAACACTTACGACACAAGTGATTGTCTGGTTGCCGTGTTAAGAAGAAAGGCATGGGGTATCACAATATCAAAATGTGAAAGATTTAAACACAATGCACGTGCTAATGCGCAGAATGTCGCTGCTAGGAGAAGGGGAGGTCTCAGTTGGTGTGAAATGAAACTATGGGAAGCTTTTTCCCGCTTTGTCGAAAAATGCCTTGCGCGTGTAAATGTCAGTATGTCTGCATCTCCGGACAAAGCTGTTCTCCACAAAGAGCATCTTTTTTAAAAATACCGTCGTCTTCTGGTCTGTGAATACGGGGTGAGACCTGACTTTATTTTCCGGAAAGCCATACGAATTTAAAAAATAAGGATAAGGTTCTTGAGATAAATCCGATATGAGAACATCCTATAATTCCGTTAAATGAGCTTCACCTTGCATCGTGAAACGGAACTTCGGGATGCATTACGCCTCTAATTTCGATTTCCCATATTTTCTCTCTACTTTTGTTATGGCTGCAAGATGTCCCCCCAAGGGAGCATAAATCTATTTCGTTCAAGTTTTTGAAGCGTGTGCACGTTTGATACAGAATGTACCCACTTGTGTTCAATTTTGCGTGTGCACGTTTGATACAGAATGTACCCACTTGTTTACTCACTGTGCGACTGACGGATCGTTTCCCAACATGGAAGCAAAGCAAACTGGAATTTAGGATTTTAAATCAGACTAGTTCAGAATTTGAGGAAGCTGTTCACCGTGGTGGAGAGTAGAGATCCAGCTTAAATATGCCTACGACAAAACCTCTCACCACCACATGTTTACGCGACCGATTTAAAGTCTACACTCATTGAATATGGTCGTGTGTTGGTGAGGATGTCATACACAACAGTAGGTTTGGCCATGCTTACGCAGTGAGTTGTTCTCTCGGTGGATCCAGGTCCATGAAGAATAAGTGCAAGAGGGCTTCGTTTTCCCCATCCTCCTCATCACATTTCACACGGTTTTCAACGTATTATCCGGTTACAAGAGCTCATTACGTGTTCATCCAACTTGATTCGTATTGTACTGGCCAAGACAGTTTGCATTAAGATGTCCTATGGTAGATTTCAGTGGGAAGAGTCCGAATATGAATAGAGTAGGCACTGAAAGTTCCGACCACCGAGCGCGGTTCAGTGACATTCACAATGCTCTAATACGTGATTTGACCGCTTGGTTCTGAACGAAGCAATATAAGTTCTTGATAATTTCGACGCATCCTGAAGGCTCTTCAGTGGCCAAAAATGAATCTAAGTGCCTGTGCAGTTCTGTCGCACTCAAATGCTGAGTGAACACAGTTTGAATCGAACGGCAACATAAGTCATCTTTGATTTGTACGGTCCTCACAAAACCGGATCGTATTTTCACCGAGAACTTAAGCCATCCAAACGGACGACTATTACTCGATAGCGGATCATCAGTTACGATTCTCTTGTTTCGCAAAACACTGTTACTGAATTTAGCAAGCCGAACCCTGAGTTTACATTCGGTGAATTAGTGATGAGGGTCTAGCACCTACATGTATATCACGGGTATGGGAATTTACCATGATTGAAATCTCAGACCTCTAGGTGATAAAGCCCTAATGACTAGATGGCCTGATAGCCTCGGCAAGGGTTTACCTCTCATTTATTCACAAATGAATGCAGTGACGGAGAGCCTTAAGCATATTGTTGAATCCCTACCACAACTACTGACAAATAAGGTGAATATTACAGAACTCACATAAAATAGAAACCCCAGAGATTGTGTTTAATAATACAATTTTGATTTTTTCGATTTTTCGTATTCATCCGTCCGGCCACTTTCTCTCCTAACAGAGTCAGTTCCACCACACACTGCATATCTGGCAATCGTTGCATTCCTATAAGTAGTATAACACAAAAATAAGGAGAATTTACTTATTGAAACGCGAAAGCTTTCTGTCATTAGGTGATCTTCCTTCAGATCAGTCTGTCTACGGCTCTCAACTTCGACAGAGAGACGGTTGAGTCTATTCTACAAAACTGTTCGTTGCTGTCTGTATTCGCTTGATGTTCTACTGAGCTTACACAGTCATGAAGGGAGTATTAGTGTTCATAGGGCGGCTGACGTATGTCAGTATGGAATAGGTGTGCATTATGTTGAACAAAGTGCCTTCATCATCATCATCATCATCATCATCATCATCATCATCATCATCATCATCATCATCATCGTCAACATCACGATATCAGCCTCCAACACCGATGCTTCACTACAGTACGATGCCTTTATAGTTCAAGGCTTTACCCTGTTAGCTGAATTTACTCATTGCCACGAAATGCATTTGCCCGAAATAGGGCTTGAGACTACGTTAGCTTCAACCTTCTTGGGGCTCAAAGATTTTTATCCTGCTAGGAAATGAGAAGCCTCAGTTAAAGTGGGCAACAGATATCGCAGGAATTGACTATCTTCTGTTCTTTTTGCTGTGTGACTTTCTGTGCGAAACTCCGCTTCAACCATGTGTAGGCATAATGCACTACTTATGAGGTTGCTGAAAATTCTTCGACAGTCCACGACCGGTTTCGCTTTTCCGAGGGATTGCGCCTACCTGATGAGCTCCAAGAAAGGCGAAATTGGTCGTGGGCTTTCGAAGAGTTTTCAGCAACCTTATGAGTAGTGCAATACGTGTATACATTTATTGCGATATCTGGAACATCGTAGCTACTGAAAAATGAGGCGATCTGATGATGCACAAACGAGAGATTCGGCTGGGTCCTAGGTGAGTCTCTCGCAAAGCCAAATTTGCTTGCAAATGAGTGTGTTTTACTTCAATCATTTTGTGTTGACATTCTTAATACATGACACTATCAGTCTTGATTAGCCACTCCATAAGAAGATCGATTTTTGTGGGAGGTCAGCCGAAGGACCAACCATCCATCTTAGCTTGGTTAGACTACAGAAGCTCAGTGGGTTGAAAGCGATGTCAACTGATGAATAATCAATCAATGACATCAAATGCAAGTTCTTCCCTAATACACTGGAGGCTACTTTTCGACAGTCCCTAATGGCACCACTATACCAAACTGAAAAAAACTGAGGAGTGTAGTGAAGCACCTACAATTCTTGGATTCACAAGTAGCGAAAACGCTCTACACGAAACACCCTGTACAGTGACGTTCTTGGCGGGCTCCATCCTAGTGAACGTACGCCTTCTAAGAAGTGCCTGGAAAAGCGAAGCTGTTCAATCCTTTAACCTAGATAGTCATATGGATGTCTTATATTCATAGACCCACATATTCCAACATCTCGGCAAAAAAACATACGAAAAAAACGTTTCTTTTCTTCCTTACCGCTTTTGCAGCATTGGGCCCCATCTCCTTGTTTCGTGAGACCCTGAGAAATGAAGGCGAACGAACGAACGCTTATCATCGTTTGAATGAAATTAACCCTTGTCCGCACAATCTAAGAGTTAAACGAGTTAGCGAGTCGTCACATACTGAGTGAATCTTTGTACTAGTCATTCATTTACTTCCCTTATCGATTCTCGATGAAATCTGGACAAATAAGTTTTCTGGGAGGAACACCATTCAGCTGCGATTCAGTTGGGTCTCTCTTTAAAACCAAATTGGTCTGCAAACGAGAGCACACAGGTGTTATTCATGGAACTTAACCGCAAGGATTCTTGGCAGATGGTTCCAACCGATGCATTCCTGAAAAAAGAAGACTAGAAGGAGAGCGTATCAAGCTGCGTGGAGCGGAAATGAAGAATGAGTGCACCGCATCAGAAACTGGGTGAAGTCTTCCCGCAAAGTCAAGCCCAAAGCTCACTTAAAGGTCTGTAGGATTGAAGGATGGCGCAAATGGAACAGGATTTCAAGGCCACAGTTTGTCAAAAAAACAGGTGAGTTGGGCTCAGAGAATAACAGGCCGATATCAACTATACGTGGAAGGAAGTTCGAAATCTAGCAATGACAATACTTTCTTACACTTCATCGACTGGGTAATAAAATCCACGAATTTACACACAAATTAAATTTTTACCGGTTCCGTGGGAAAAGAAAAGAATATGTTCGTCAACCATTTTTATTTCACCTTCATGAAATCGGTTGGATGAGAATTTTGACATCAAGATCGAGGGGTATCGAAGGAAGATGAACAATGATCTCGGGTCAACTTAATCATATGAAGTCCAGGTGTGCTGCGCGACCGATGAGGCTTCATCTGTTTTGAACCATTCGGTGGGTGGAATGGACCAGCCGCCAACTTTAGGTCCACTTTCTTTGCAATGATTTAAACTACTTAAGAGTGGATTCTGTATAACAGGTGACGGTTGTTCGTATGATACACACAGCAGAGATACGGACCAGTTATACTCTCTGATTTGTACTCCCCAAAAGGCCCCTTAGATGCTCGCTAATAAAGTGGAGCATCTAAAGGGTACCTAGTACATGCAGTTCCAAGGAATGTCCCTTTTTGAAAGGTTTTTTTCCAATATCACAGTTTTGTTGCACCAATATCCACCTTTCTGAATTCGAGCAGGGCATGATCCAGTGCATTCATACGACTAATCCTATCGAGGAAGTTGTTCAGACTTGCTTTCCTATTAGCTCCGGTTCTTTCTGACCACAGCTACAGCTAAACTGACAAACGTGTGTTAGAGGGACTTTGGGAGCCTGACAAGATGGACTATCGAAGCTAAATTGTTTAGTCACTAGGATCACGTATGACTGTACGGGCCCGTCTAATAGCTGAAGATGATTTACCTGGGATAGGTGCCATTAGGTGATCCACTTTGACGTGTCTTTTCGCGTACACGTCGCTTCATCCGTCTTTGGCTTAGACTTACCGTGGATGTGTACAGCGTGTGTTCAGCGTGTATTGACCAGTGGCGTTTCCTGAAGACTTCTCCCTGTGTTTTTCAAGCATGCTTGGCAGGACAAACCGAAGATTATGGGATCGAACACTTGAAGAAGCAGCTTCTGCGGGCAAAGGCTCATTTGGTGTAACGCGGTTGGACCGTACTCGCATACAGGCATTATCCATAACACATCTCTTTCTGACAAGAAGACACTGTACTGTTCCATATCACCAAACCAGGCTTGTGCGCTACCACAGAAGCCATACTGATCGATGTACGCAACGCGGCATGCTGTTGAGAGCGATTGACTGGTACGTTCGATTTTTCCCCTTTATATGTGTGTAAATTCATGCATTCCAGCAGTAAAACGGACGAGATAATAGAAACATTTATTACCCTGCAGTATATGTTTCTTTGTTGCATTGTTTGAATGGATCAAAGCGGTGAATTTGGCGCTGGTCTAAGAATATCTAACTGTTGCGGGAAGTGCGACGGTTTGTGGGCAATTTCAAAGTGACAGGACCGAGATTTTTAGCATCTTCGGGAAGCAAAGAATGAGTGAATTTCCGTTGATGCATCAAATTCTCGGGGGCGACAAAAGGAAACTTTAAACTGAAGATTTGTACAATTCAGTTAACGGATAAGAAAACTAGAACGGACCTATGGACTGGAGCTACGTGACCAATTGTCCCAAAGCTCAGTGAGGGTCGCTTCGCCTGACTTACTTATAGTTTTAGAAGTGCAGATGCTGATAAACCGACTGGGAAATAGAAAGTCAGCTGGATAGATTGGCAAATCGATGAAAAATTTCAAGAAGGAACGACCAAAATTTCAAGACGAGTTACTCAATTCATCACACACAACCTGGAAAATAGGGGTTATCGCACAGTGATGAGTACTTCGTGCACAGCGAACAACTACCGTCTGGACTCGAGTTTTGAAGAAAATGGTGATTGCTGCCCTGTACTGATCATCAGATGTCCCTTGTGAGTACCAGACTCAGATACATTAAGTGCCGTTGCGCTATCGGGCGTCCCGTACTGATTGATAACCATGGAACTAGGTTGACCACATGTCCATTAGCACTCAGTAGTGAGGCTCTGTTCTTGTTTTACTATCTTCCTGGACCATCCAAATAGAATCAAACGATTTTTTCATCCAACATACACTTTTGGTAAGTTTCCAGGAGGCTCTAACAGGAAAACTCCTCTTTTAACCACAGAAAAACCAGGAGTGAAACAGTTTTCTGCTCAGTCTGGCCTAAGCAAAGCAGTGAAAGTTGAATAACTCAGGAGACGTCAATGGCGATTGAGGCAAGATAAGCACCGCCATTTACGATGCGGGGAACTTTACAAATTGGGTTTATAGTGGTCAACCAAATGAACAGCAAGCTTCAGAACGATCACTAGCGTTTATCAATACGAAGGGTTGCACCTCTTCGGACGCCGAGCGTAATCCAGCCAGTAAAATTGTTAGACGTCAATTCAAGCATGCTCTAGGTGTGAACAGACAAACCTGGTGGAATCGGAAAGTCCTGATAATGTAGCAAGGTAGTTCAGAGAGGTCCCGCGTAAATGCTACATCTGTGTCTTCAAGGGTCGATGAGAGGAACGCAGCTTTTATTAGCACGTATTAACATCCATCAAATGCAGTGCGAGGGCAAACTTCCGAAAGATGATGATGGGCTAAAATAAGTTAAGAGATCTGACCAAATTGACCATGTCAGAAAGGGCTTCCCAGCAGCGGAGTATGCGGACACACGGGCTGAGTGGAGGGCACGTTTATTTATATTACCTGGAAACCAATCCTGAACAAGTTTGACTTCTCTTTCACAGTTGCCTGAAGTCCTGGTGAAAGAGTATGCGGACACACGGGCTGAGTAGAGAGCACGTTTATTTATATTACCTGAAAACTAATCCGGAACAAGTTTGATCTCTCTTTCACAGTTGCCTGAAGTCCTGGTGAACATGAGCCCATGAAACACATCTAGGAAGGCTTAAATTAGGAGGAAAACATATTGACTTCGCAACGGAAATTCTCCCGAAGGAGGTGCGTGGGCGGGCCGGTATTGGAAGACGAACTTATTCACCTGATTCGCATAATCTGGGAGTTTGAAAACGTGCTCCGAAAATTCAAGGACGTCAGAATCATAGCACTGTTGAAAGGAAAAAGAGACCAACCGAAAACTGGCAACTATCAGGAAGTCAGTCTTTTCTGTACTACAGCTAAAATCCCGACATGTATTCTGCTAAAGTGATTGCTTCCGGAGCAAAGCATCACCGGCGAGCAGTTCGGGATTCCAAGACCAGACGCTGCACGCTTGACCTTATTTTTGCACTATGCCATTTGTAAGTCAAGTGGTGAAGGCGATGTATTGATCCGCTGTCATCCGCACGGCCATCTCTTCAACCTGGAACGCTTCACAGCCAAAACGAAACTACACGAGCCAAAGATCTGTTGTCTGCTTTTTGAGGATAACTATTTATTCTGACATTCTGAAGTGCTGTGGTCGCATCTAAACATGTTATGTGACTCGAGAGCACCCCGCTGCAGTTCAGATATAGAAATCCTAAATCACACGTCGCTTGTCAATCTGCCAGGGGCCCACAACAGCAAACATCCGGCTTTCATACTGACAATCCTGCTGTGAGTATTTCCGCTAACCCGGCAGCATCCTGTCTGCAGACCGGAAAATCCACACCACAGTTGGTTGCCAAGGGAAGAGACTAGGTGTTGACCGTGACCAGAGTGTACGAGTGGACACCCAGAGTACAATTTACCTGAGTGTGGTACCACCTTCGCTATTGTAAAGCAGCCAAAACCGCATACCGCTGTGAACGGCAAAATCCTCGACTTATTGCTACAAGTCCTTCTGTTAGCTTCCTCACAGCCAGACACGGTCATGTTCACGATGTTTCAGATTTAGTGGTTAGACCGAATCTGGAAAATCTATACATCCAAATAAGTCATGACCAGTGGATGCGCGTCCCTTAACAACTCAGCTGACGGTCAGTTGATGGATGTTACCTCGAAGCTTCGCCAGTACGGACCACGTTACTGATTTTACACAAATCAACTTAGAATGAAAAACAGAGCAAACTTTATTATCAGAGGCCTTACTAGCCTTGACTATGTTTTAACGAACATATCTGCCTTGTATTTCCGTAGACGCAGTTCGCCGATACCCGATATGCCCGATTGCCACATCATCCGAGTCCGACATAAATTTTACTCAAAACTGAACTGTCAAGCAATGATAAGTGACCGGAAACGTTGAACTCGAAGGCATATTCTGACTGTAAACTCCTCTGACCATTTCTGAAACGTGTTTGAAGTCACGGAATTCACAGTTTCTGAACTTAAGAGCCTGTCCGTAAAATTCCACGCTGTTGCCTTCTGGAGTTCTTCCTGGGTTTGTGGTGTCTTTGGAGAACCTTGCGTCTGACCCCTGGCCATTTCATCACAGCTGCACTCAGGAAACCCAGGCGATGCGACGAAAAGGCATTTACACTTTGGGGTAAAACCATAACCGGAGTATATGCCACTCGAAGTAAGTCAGATATACCTATGTTGCACAGCATTTACACGGACGTCCTCTTACGCTGTAGTGGCTAGACTATATGAAAGACGGTAAAAAGTTCTTTAGGCCAGAAAAATGATAAACCACGACTGACAGATTGCCATGAACTCAATAAAACTGTTGCCACAAAAACTGAAAGGGTTACTGCGTTGGGAAGCACACACGCTGTCGTGGCGCTCATCTACTCGACGACGAGGCATTCAGAATGAAACCACGTGATGTGATTCACATCATCGAAGAATGAGTGGCCGATGTCTTGTCTAAGTTAGAGCTAATCATACTGCTAATCAGGCACTCGTGGCCAGACGGCTAACTGTTCAACCATTGGCCAGGAGGTCACGGGTTCGGAACTCCCTGGAGTTTCGTCAGCTGCTCACTGCTGATATCCCCAACAAGCATGAAACAGATGTACTGTGCTTCTCGGCATCTGAGCATAAATTCGCATCATTGAAAGGATGAAATCTCTATTGAACATCAAGAAAATCCACTTAAGGGAGTTAGTGGGCCGGGTAGGATGCCCTGTTGGTGCTAAAGCGTTACGCTTTAGAAACATCTGCTCCGCTGTGTCGGCCATTTCAGCTTCTATTATAAGAGGCCTTTATTGACGAAGGAGGAATGCCTTGTTAAAATCAGTCTGTTGGATGAAGCTTCATGCGAAGTATGGACAGAAGGGGGAGACTTTTTGAATGCTCGTTCTAGGTTCGAGCAAAGTACCACTCAGAAAAGTACACTAGAGTCATCTCAAGCAAAGATACTCTTCAGGGCAGTATTCTACGAGGAACTAAGCTTTGGGGGACGATATCATGGGCCAGGTTTACCTGCTGAAACCAGAGAACGGCGAAACCGGGAGTAGAGACTGTTCGAATTTATCAAGTGACCCTATGAGTAGCACTTCGCCCTTTAACCTTGTTGACGCACAAAGATATATTCAAGCACACCAAAACAAGTGACTCGGGGAACACGGAATTTGGACATACAAGGGAAAGGGTGAGTGTTGTAACTATAAATTGGAGAACATTATAAGATGAGGCGTTGTCCACACTAAAGGCAGAACTTTACCTTTGCCATCAGGAACGAAACACGTTTCTCACCTGCTGCTGCAATGAAAACCAACTAGTGTGAAATTGAAGCAATGAAAACGGATGATGTAAAATGTTAGCGAATATACAATCATCTGCAAACTATTTTGGTTTTTCGAGAGACTCACCTGGAACCCAGCTGAAACTCTCGTTTGTGACGTTTCGAATCCCAAAAAGGGCGAAACCGGTCGTGGGCTGTCGATGGATTTTCGGAAACCATATGAGTAATACATTACAAAGATATAAATGTATCGTGATATATTGAGTATCGTAGCGACTGAAACATGAGGCGGCCTGGTGCAGCACATTCAGTTGCCTAGATACATCACAAACGTGAGGTTCAGCTGGGTTCCAGATGAGTCTCTCGAAAGAACTAAATTAGTTTGCAAAATGAGTGCATATTCGCTAATTTCGTGCAATTTGGTTTCAAGTAGAACATAAGGTTGACAGAAACCCGGGGATTGCGCCCACCTGATGAGCCCCAAAAAGGGCGGAACCGGTCATGAGCTATCGGCGGATTTTCAGCAACCTTATTAGTAGTACACTACAAATGAAATAAAACGCTCTCTAGAAGTAACTTACCACTCATGAGGTTGCTGAAAGCTCTTTGACAGTTCATAACCGATTTCACACCTCCGGTTCGGGCTCATCGTGTAGGCTCAGTACCTTTGTGTTTTACTTGGACCCAAATTCGACAGAGTTTGATTAATACGCCTTTGCACACACATGAGTTTAGTTTTGACAGCAGATTGAGCCGAATCCAGCTGAATCTCTCGTTTACGATGGCCCGCTCCAGTTGAATTTGATGCACCAGGCGGACCGTCATAAACGAGAGAATGGGTTGGATTCAGCTGAGTTTGCTGTCAAAGACAGATTCATGTGCAAATAAGAGTATTTGTCCGAAAAATGTTTTCCCCATTTCCAAAGTAAAAACCACACATCTTATCGTCTCGGTCTGAAAAGCGTCTGCGGAAAATTTATCTTGGCTGTCTAAATTGACAGCGATCTGATCCTAAATGCAAATGTATGTAAGGGTTTGAGAGGGAAAGTAGAATGAGCGTGAAACAACAAAAAAAGTTGGCCACACCTGACCCTATATTTTTCAAACCTGTGAAATTTGTGGGTTGGCAAGGTATAATTATGCTCTTCGGTCTTTGTTTTGATTGATCCATACAGGATAATTGGCTAATGAGCGTCTTCATTATCCTGATAGACTTCAGCGACGGTTCCGGATTATGGAGGAGTGGGTAGATACTCGAGAAGTGGTCGAGTCAATTAGCCAACGCTGTAATGAGCGAACCCAATTAACTGGTGATACGGGATGTCTGTTGCCCCGCTGTGCAAAAGAAGTACAAACCGGTAGAGAAGAAGGCTGTCTAATTGGAGAGACTGGGTGTGTAGCCTTCATCACCTCCAGGGTACAGTTGTGGGTTGCTGCAGGGGAATGCGATTACCATTCTTGGATGCTACATGAAGACAAACCAGTACATGAGCGAACAGTTTCACCCACTCGAGCGGCAGATTAGACAACATTGTGGACTATTCTTTCGACCGCCAGGGTTCGAAACCCACACAGGTGCCTTTAAGTTGGCTTGGCCCCTGTCCTGGTAAACTGCGAACATGTTTTTGAGACAATGACTTAAGAAGAACCTTTTTAGGGGAGTACACCCCGCTAGTTTGCTTTCTTGCTTTCCTTTCATACCAACACAACGGCCAGGGATCCAGGAAACAACCATTAGGTGCCTGGATAGACATCCGTAAACAACAGAAATGAACGAATCTCTTAAAAATGATTTTGGATGTGCGTGTTTGGCGTACGAAATATCAATACGCCAGCAAGTAGGGCACGATTTTCCGGTCCACTGCAACACGTGATATTCAGATTTTTCGTGCCTATCACCAACCCAGTTGTCCACAGAATTTATGCTCAGCTGCGAAGCAACATGCGCAGGAAATTGAGAACGCAGTCTAATTTGCAAAATGCAATTAAGGTTTATCCGAACAGAATCAAAACTTTGGCAAATTTTTCATCACTGATAATCACCCTAATGTAAATATATAGTGTATATTTATATTATATTTGTTGTTAAATTCTAGGGAGGATTTTACCCTAGATTTTCCCTATAACCTAACATTATTTTCACTATTCCATAAACAGAACTAGTGAAGTTTGAGGTCTGTGATCCAGAAATCCGGTTCGGAAAATACAGTGGCTGCACCAAGTTTGTTCTGCCAGAATGGGCATCCAACCTTAACGAGACACCTTTCCTTTGACTCCACTGAAGATGAGGAAGTGGTGACCTGAAAACTTTGGAAATTTTCTCCTTGCTACTCCAAAACAAGGACAACCATTTCCAAAAACCAAAACAAAAATGAAATTGGTGTCTGGCAGGAGAGTTGGTGCTCCAGAATGCGCAAAATCCGAGCTTAGAACTGATGGTCACTCTTGGTGCACCCTAATGGGTCTGGCAACAAAACTCTCCTTAAGACCAGATGTTCCTCTCACCCGCGTGTAATAAAACATGAGATATCTCATAAAAATTGGACAAAAAAGTAGTTAGTCTGGTTTATCTATTTAAAGCCGTGAAGATTTCAAAGTACTGGCAACTCAATTGTCATGTGAAGACTACATTCTAAGACTGATAATGCAGCCTAATGTCTAGGGTCGTAAAACAAAAAAAACTCATGAGGGAGAGGACTCCGATTTCTCTCAAGAATAAAGAAAAAATCATTTGGAGAAATACACTCATTTGCAAATCAATTTAGTTTGCACGGGAGACTCAATTGAATCTATCGTTTTTGATATCCTCCAAATGAATGTGCTGCACACAGGCCTCCTCATGATTGAGTTGGCACGATATTCGAGATATCGCAAGGTTGCTGAAAAGATTAAGTTTCATTTCGTGTAGAATATCATAAACGAGAGATTCAGTTGAGTCTCTCGTGAAAACCAAATTGATTTGCAAATGATCGTATTTCTCGAAAACAGTACAACTTGGGTTCAACTAGAACATAAGGTTGACGGAAACTCGGGTACTGCGCCTACCTGATGAGCCTCAAGAGGGGCGAAACCGGTCATGGGCTGTCGACGGATTTTCAGCAACCTTGTGAGTATTTTCCTTTATGAAAAAAATCATTTGGCTCAGAGGACAATCGTACTAGGGATGCTAATGGTCGATTATAGTAAATTCGCAAAAACGAAACCGCAGGACATTCCACATGATTTTTCCTGGGGCTAAATTCACAAACATGCGCGCCTCAATTTGCAAATCCACGAATCGTGACGATAATGGTAGAGTTGATGACGATCCTATCATGCAAAATCAGTCTGTTCAGTGAAAGCGTAATGTAGGCAAATCATACCTATTCATATACCTGCCTTACCTGATAGCTAACCGTTCACTTTTGTCATGCAGACTCTGTCTTCTAGATGAACGCAAGTGGATCATCATGAGCCTGAGAACAATAACAAAGAATCAAACTCTGGTGAAAATTTTATTCATGGTAGGAATCCAGCGGAGCGATTCACCAGCACCAAAGTGGAAGCTAACTTTCTTCTCTGGTCGAGCGGGGTCCAGTTACACGGAAGGTGACAATTTTCCAATTTCCAAGCACTGGTTTATCGGGGAAATAAGTTTCCTAAGGTCGCAGTTGGTGACTTGTGTTTGCTTGCCATTGTGGGCTCTCTGCGCTCTCTGCGTTTCATCCAAACGGGGCTTAACTCAGCGAAGTGGCCGAGTCCTGAGTCCTTTTACCCCTGAAAGTTGCGACCGTCAAAAAGTCTTTGAAAACAAGAGATGACGGAACTGGTAGCTTTTCGTAGATTTTCCAAGTCCCTAGACCTGTTTGAAGGCAAATGAAGCAGTAGGTTGGACCTATCACCCCGAGTCATCCGTTAAGGAATCCCGACATACGCACAGAAGACCACGCTTCCCGGCTGTCATTGCCATAAAATCGGCTACTGGACTTGGTCAGACAGCAAAATCGCCACGCAAACACAGACACGGAAAGGGAAACTTTTACTATAGTTCTTCTGTTAAACCAGCGTGCCATCTATTAGTGAGTTTTCTGTTTTTCCTCTCGTTTTGTTGGACATGAGAAAATGATTCACCATGTAATGAGGGTGATAGTCTTTGACACTCTGTGTGTAAATGTGCAGGGGAGTGCAAAAAGAACTCACCAAAACAAGCGTGTTTATTTTTCAAGTCAATCACTTTGATAGAAAAGCGGGAAGTCACAAAGTACTGACGTTGTGGATGCACAATTTTCCAGAAGATTGACAGGGAAGGAAGCCCGCCAGAAATATTAGTGCTGTCACGCAAATTTCCCGGTTATTTATGCGAGTGGACAGTAAATACGGTTCTGGTGGTCGATGCTGAATCCCATTACGTAACGCTAGAAAAACCGGTAGACAAGGTTGGGTATTCTGACACGTCTTTCGACTGTTGTCTTTATCTTGCTGCCATCAAAAACTGCGTGGCCTAGTTCCTCGTAACGATCCCACGTAGTGCGACCAAAGGCATGAATAGATATCCGAGAAATAGATGTCTATGATGAATAACGAGAAATCAAATTGTTACAAGCTTTCAGGAAATCAGGTGGATTTCCTTTTACTTAAAAAACATCGATGTGTTGAACAACGATGAATATTCAAGAGCTTCACATTTGAAGGCTATTCATTCACACAGGGGACAATGGCGAACAAGTTTGCCCTCACAACATCACTGAGTCTGGTCAACTGGTCCTTTGATATGATATATGGTATGTGAGAAATACACCAATTTACACATCAATCTGGTTTTCCAGTGATACTCACCTTGATCCCTATCTATCCCTACAAACACGATCAACTTGTGAACAATAAAAAACAAATGAATGTGCTAATGAGTGTACTTCTCATATGTTGTACAATTTAGGTCCAAAAGAACGTAAGATTGACGGAAATTCGGAGACGGTGCTTACCTGATGAGCACCAGGAAGGGAAAAAACGTTCTTGGACTGTCGTAGAGTTCGCAGCAAAACAACAGTGGTTGTTCGGACAGTATTTCTCCGAAGGATCTGACTTAACCACGGGTGTTCATTCGGACGTCTCGTCGGAGTGGATGTGTAGTTTCCGTTGTTCACTGTGGTCAAGAGTTGAGAGCGGTCATGAAACTTTTAGTTGGCAGAGTCACTAATTCTGCACAGCTGAGGACTGAGAATAAACAGATTTTATCTGCTGCTGGCTAATCCGAGAATTCCTGCCCACACAGATACAATTTAAACTCGGAAACTCCCATTTTGAATTTTTCAATGCCATCTGTGGCTCCATTGGGTCTTTTACCGCTGGAACCGATGTGTGACTTATTTTTTGATTGATCATTTGATTATTTTTTGATTGTCTGAACGTCTAATGGCGGAGACTTGCTGTTCACGTAACTCAGGATCCTGACAGCTTAGATCGTAATCATAGTCAGATTACGTCAGCGGAAACGCTGAAAACGCAATGAATTTTCTGCCGGGCCAAGAGTGATTCCCGATGTCTGGACTGTATCTCGTCTTGCTAGTGAGTATCACTATGATTTGTCGAGAATCGGTCTCCTGACAATATTTCCAGTGCATCGATATTCCAGAATGTACCTCACAGTCATACTACATTGATAAATATACTGGGTTCACTCGAAGCGGTAACCGTATTTCCCGGTGGTTCGGTAACAGATAAACCAGTTCGAACCGGTCGATCGCGGTCGTCTTGAGAGATTCTTTCAGATTCAGTGTAATAGGCGTTTTAGCTACGGTTGTGACTGCGTCAACTCCGTTCGGCCGCGTCCTCTTGCATCGATGCTATCTATCCTTTATCATTAAATCTAAGCAATACAATGGGTGCTCCTGAGCCTGTAAGCTCCTCCCAACTTGGAGATAGCCGTCAGCCGCTTTGAAAGACATTTACTCTCATTCTGTCCGGTTTCACCAGATCTTGCTAGCTTGTGCCCGCTGCGGTTAGCTGCTTCTGTTTTGAGCCGTCACGGTATGGATTCAGCGTCACATTTTAGTATCGAACGAGTTCGCCATCGATTGATTAATTAAGTGTCCAACTACTTCATAGGCGCACACAGCACAGAGCTTTCAAAAGAGAGACGGTAGCTTTTCGGACTGATGGAACTGTTTCAGCGATAAAATTATGACACCATCGCATGGTGTCACCAGTTTGAATGAGATTTCGCCAACTGCCAACTTCTTCACTCCAGGACCTTAATAAGTCACTCTGCTAGACTTTAATGGGTAAATGATTGCTCTTTTGACAGACACTAACACGTTTCGGTACCGCCGGCAAATCGGCTTTAGTGCCATCGACGCTTGAACCTTTGACCCTCGGTTGTGCTGATGTGCCTTACCTGGTAAAATAGCTAATCTCTTTTGAATATTTTGGTCCCGACTGTTAGGCGGAATTCCACATGGATCCCTCCTTACCACTCGCACTCAGGTGCTGCTACGGACGAGAAGTCCATGCCACGCAAGATTGGCCAAGAATTCGGGACGCTTGCCGGTCCGGCATCAAGGCGAGATCCGATTGGTCGAAAATCTGGTTCCAACAGCCAATCATGACCGAATATTGGCCAAATGCCGGTTGCCAATGCCGCATCCAGAACGCGTCAGAAATTCCAGAAAGCCATAGCCGCCTACGCTATATATACGAAGCGCTGTACAACTGTTCCTGACTTCGATTAGGGCGTTAATATACCTTGTACACTTTTGGTGGTTGTTTATGACGTGAACGATAGCTTGGGAGGCTCAGACCGAGAACTAGCTGAGAGAAATACCGTTAATACACCGACAAAGGACGACCAATGCACAGATCGAGTGATCGTTTCCAAAGTTCAATTTTGACCTTGCATCTGCTACTAGGTGGATTATCTGTGTGAGACCTGAAGGAGTCTCTTTCCGGCTGCCCGCAGAGGTCATTTCTCAGAGCCATGCAACTTAGAAGCCCTTCATTTAATCTGATGCACATGTCTACTGAGTTTCAGAGAGTATTAAGATGTCCGCGAAATTGAAGACAAAGATAGAGTAGTATGGGACTTGCTGGATCAAAGCGAAAAGCAAATTTGTTAACTAAATTTACGATGGAAGCTCGGCTTAACCAGCGTGCAAAAATTATGCTGAAGAATATCAGTATGCTATTGACTAAGCTGGACTACATCGAGTCTCCATTTCCAGTGATATTATCATTCAAATAAAGCAGTTGGAGTAGTGATTCGTGCAGTGCGGGTGAAAAATGGCAACCATACTACTTATGAGGTTGCTGAAAATTCTTCGGCAGCCCACGACCGGATTCGCCCTACCTGAGGCTCCCGTCTATACCTAATTGATATACAAATGAGTGTATTCCGCTGATTTCGTACAAGTTGGGTCTAAGTAGAACATAAGGTTGGCGGAAAATAAATGACTGCGCTTACCTGATGAGCTCCAAGAAGTGCGAAACCGGTCGTGGGTTGTCGAAGAGTTTTCAGAAACCTTTTAAGTACTGTATTATGTCTGTACAATGTAGCACGATATCTCCAACATCGGCACAACTGAAACATGAGGCAGTCTGGCGAAGCACATTCAGTTACTTACAAACATCATAAAAGAGAGATTCAGCTAGGCTCCAGGTGAGTCTCCTGTCAAAAACAACTCGGTATACCAATGCGTGTATCTCATTGCTGCTGATTAAGTTGATGGAAATTCTTTGACAGCCCACCACCGGTTTTGACCATTTGGAGCTCGTCAGAATATCAACCGTTTTCTTAGAGCGGTCGGCTGAGGAATATAATGTACGTTACATTTCATGGCATCCCACTGGGGCCTCAAGTTGGCGTCATCTTGGTTTGGAAATTAGGGATAAAAGCTGACATATTATTGTTGGCTAGAACGGAGCTGACGCGGTATGTGAGGTGGTTGCCCAAGAAATTCATAAAACGGCCCGATGTTTTGTTCATTTTTGATGCTGTGCGTTTTTATACCCTGGCTTTTGGGGAAAAATCAAGTCGCTCTGGTGACGAAAGTTCGGTAGATTTATCCAGATATGTTTCGGTGTCTTCTCAGATGATCTACAATGCTCTCCGCGACAAACTTATAAGACCCCTCACGTCATTCACCGTTACTCCACTCCTGTTGAGTTAAACAGAATGCTTTTTATAACTACAGACGCTGTAAAAATAAGGTATTGAATTTTCGACAGTACTCTTTCTGATAAACTTACATCGAAGTACCATAAAGTGAGAAACTGAGCGCGACGAACTTATCGGATTGAAATGTGTTGCCGCCTCAGTCCGCTTCTGATGAGTGTGTGGATAATGTTTCGAGTGAAGCAGTCACAAACACAGCTTCAGGGTCGTAGTTGTTTGTACTTACCTATACTCACCATATTGTCACGAGCTACGAAATGCTTATTGCGTGATGAGATCGGACAGTTTAACGAGGCGAAAGATAAGCCCAAAATATGCAGGGTGCGAAAAGCGTGAGATATCGCGCTGTACCGTCCAGTCATCCTGCCCCCCACATCCACTCATAGCAGATAGTAACTATTCTAGTGACCGGATGCCCTAGTAATCGGTCAGTACTACTGTTCGTGGTACCCCTTCTGACCACTGATGATGATAGCTCCATCGCTCATTCTAAGCGACAGTGGATTTCTCTGGATCCAAGTGGCGTTGAGTTCGACACCGAGTGAACGCACCGAACGGCTTTGTGAACACACCTCACACACTAACGGTGACCAGCTCATTCTTGGCTCCGATGCATCCATATTTGTGTGTGTGACCTTTTCAGGTTGCAAAATGGATGAGTGAACTCATAACACTGAATGACGGGAATGAATTCTGGTGGTATTCATCATCGCTCAGTCCAGTTCACAGGGATTGGAGAAATGGTAAAAACAGGAGTGGTCCTATACTTTTGTCGCGAGTTATATCTTATCTTACTGAGAGAAGAAGTGTTGGCAATTCTAGGAGCAAACTAATTGGCCGGCTTGGCAGACTATTTCTGTTTGTAGCACACCAGAACGACTCTGTAGGCGCACATCAGACCCGTCACATCCTCAAGACACTTCAAACCTGCCCGTGGCACTGTGACTGGAAACGAGGACGATGGATAAGTCTGTTTTATGGTGCTTTTGTGCACAAATTAAGTGATGACTTTGATTCTGGATCACTGTCTAGGATGAATGAATGCAATGGCGGTGCTCCCATTCGTGTGGATCACGTGTTTCCGTCATGTGAATAACCCAGCTACTGGATAAACTATGTGGCATGACCAAAGAGAGACAAAACATGAGAGCCAACCAACTTTCAATGCTTTCGGTTGCATTAGCACTTGAATCTCACCAGAATCACTATCTCTCTTTCTCTGTCTATTGATACTCCTTGCAGTGAATTCCTCCCCAACCCGACTGGTGTTTTCAAAGCTGATGTAAGTTACCATGACTTTCAGAAAAGTTGCCTCCAAAAACCCATCACTGCTCGGACCGATATACAGACGGATTCCAGCTGTGTGATACTTGTCCTCAGAGCAATCAACGATTTCTTCGACACAGGGTAAGTTGTTTGTCAACAGGACACTCTCTTCGAGGGGAGATGTCCACTGAGTATGACAAAACTGTCCATGACACGGAGAAAGGTTGTCGTCACCTGAATAATGCGAACCATATCGCGCGTATTTCGCACCTGAATAGTGATTGGATGCATTGGATGATTTCAATAGTTTTCATAGAACTTCAATGAAGCAATTCACTTCATCCGGGGTGAGTGTTTCACGTAATTCAGTTGCTTGCGATTCCAAGGCCGAGACATATCAGTGCACCTGGACGAATATGCACGCTATTTGAACAACAAACAAGATTTGTGTATCGAATGACGAAACTTGAATGGAAACAGATAATTTTGTCACGAGCATTATCTTGGAGTAAGAACGAACAAACCGGTACGTGGCGCTGAATATTGTTCAATGACTGAAAACGAAAAGATAAAAACTCCTGTATAGGACAAAACCCAGTGGCCTTTCACCGGGTTCCTTTTGAGCACCAGCAATACGGTTTTATTGCGAGTCCCTTCACTTCACGTTCCAAATGAATGACCGGGTTTCGGTATTATTACTTTGATGTGCGGTGTTTTTAACGCACCCTAACTGAATTTTTGGCCACGGTTGCACAATCCCATTCGAGACAAAACACCATCGTTGCTTGCGTCATCAAGCATTTTTAGGATGCCAGTTAAACAGGTGTATACTGCGTCTCCAATGCGCTGTCTCCCCTTGAGGAGCCAACTGAAAACATGGAAATTGTTTTATTTTTGCTTCTGAAGTTTTCGTTTTTGGCAGGGTTGTATTTTAATGGGAAAGCTCTAAGTTGTCAAATTTTTACTACTGAATTAGGTAGTTTTTCTTTGGATGTTTGCTAGCGAGTGGAGTCCGTAGTTGTACGAATTCATTGGCACAGAGACAAACGACGAACGAATAGGTGGTATGTATTGGTGCGCGAACACACCACAACAATGATACTATCACACACACACACACACACACTGTTACACACAGAAATACACGAGGTTCAGAGAAAACCAGTCTTTTGAAACCAACCAAATGGAATTGTTTAATAAGCGTGGTTAGAAACTTTGTTGTCCATACATAAAAATTTTGTCGCACCCGGTAAACTGATGGATTTTTCTAATTTTTACTCTCCTCAGAGAGAGAGAGAGGTCCTATTATGAATATCTGAAACATGATCCACACAGATCATCACTGTTTCATCATGTAGGTGGTCACAGTCTATGTCAAAACCCAAGAGGCGCCACATCTCTATCATTATTGTTGGACTCGAAACAGTAGCATTGTGATTAAAAGTTCAGTGGTATACTGTGCAGTTACCAGTGACTGGTTGGCAGCCTGAGCAGGAATTAGCGCCACACTACTACACTAAACTATATTGTCATTTATTTTTGAAGAGCATGGTCAAAAACATAAAAAGTGAATGCAAGCGATGAATGCGAAAGAGTAACAGGAGAATATGGGAGAAAAGAGAGAAACGTTTCATTCGAAATCATGCCAAGGACAGT
>NW_008751679.1:1415565-1429405 GCF_000715545.1 Opisthorchis viverrini | reverse complement strand
GTCTGGAGTTGCTGAACTCTTAGCTCACCCAGATTGACGTCAGGCTACCCGGTCGGCACCACGAGGAGGTGGTTCAACTCGCCACATCGAGGGATCCGATGCTGACTGGTTCGTCCAGCCCTATTCAGACCTGCATTTTTCTTTTCTGTGTAGGCTACTTATAGATTGTTGGTAGTGAGGAGGTTTGAAAGCTCCCGTTGAAACTTCGTCCTGCAGGTACAATCTTCAAGAGGCCACTGTTTTACAAATATTCCACAAGCAAGCAGTATGTGTGACCTGATTCTTCTGCTTACGTCGACCCCGGTTCCGGATCCAGTATATGATGTGGGGCGCGATTAGACTATGGAGTTTTACGACAACCCACAATTGGTGTAACGGTGATGCCACTGATTGGGGGGGGGGGCATGCGAGGAGTATGCTTTCTCGTAAGTCCGCTTTGCGTCTCTTGAAAAGCGAGATATATTACGGAACTTGTGGAGTCGCATTTGCTTGGATATGGTCAGCAGTCAACGAATATCCAGGAGAGTTCAGGAAGACGCGTTCAAGGAGAAGATGGATATTCAGTTTTTGTATACAAGATGCATATGAGAGTTTTGCTTCCCTGTCCAATAGTCTGTGACTGTTCAGCTGGCATTTTCCAATAAATAACTCCGCAGCGAAGGCTTTCTTCCCTTCATGCAAATGCATGCACCCACCGATGAATGCACAGACAGCTTTCATACCCGTTTTCAATCCTCCACCACTATGTTAGCCAGCGAGTGACATCAGCAGCACCGTGAGAACCAACAGCGAAAGCCTTTATGGATAGCGATCCCTATAAACTGAAGCACCACGGTATTTTGTTGCCAATGCATTCGTACTTTTAGCACGATTGCAATTGGTTAAACTACACGGTCCATTCTGATTAATGAGACAGACACTTTAAAGATAGAGACATGCTGAACCGGTGCGTCGTCGACGTAAAGATAACGTGTTGAGAGTCCTTTAAGTTATTCTCTCATTATCACATTGTTAATAGCAAGATTTGTCACTCATTGAGATTCCCTATGGTAGTGGAGATGGAAAACTAGTGGGCTCACGTTCAGAATTCAAGTGGCGCAGAAAATAAAACACGTATGTTTGTTAACTGACCTACCTATTGTCAAATGTAGTAGTGTTAAGGCTGTCTGAACCAGGGATAAGCCTATCTTCAAGTAGAACATAAGGTTGACGGAAACTCGGGGACTGCGCCCACCTGATGAGCCCCAAGAAGGGCGAAACCGTTCGTGGGCTGTCGAACAGTATTCAAAAACCTTGTGCGTAGTTTCCTTTATGAAGATAAGCTTATCTGTTTGTGAAACTAGAGTGAGAGTCTCAAGAGACATTTAAATTCAAGGACCAGTTCTTCATCAAACACCAGTCAGTGTTGTGTAGCTTCACACATCTTAGTGAGAGCTATAGTTTATATAGACCATGACTTCCGATCAACATAGAGTAGGCTAAACTTATTATTGAATATTTCTGGTAGTACAGAGTAGACAAATGAAAGAGTTGCTTTAGATTTCGCTTCTCTTACGGGCAAGATCGTTTGACACACTATCTGATTTTGAAATATGCTGTTCCTTCCGAAGACTGCACGAAAATGAGTTTTAGGCCACAAAAAGACCCACCAAAGGTGGACTCTTCTATGGGATTTTTCTTTGCTCAGAGGGGCTGACGAAAAATTCTTATGGGAGCGTCCGAAAGTAATTTGTATTGAAAGGAGTCGTTCAAACGCGTCCTCGATTTGCGGTTCCTCGCAAAATCCCGGGGAGCAGTCACGTCGTAACCTCACAGTGCTACGCAACTCATATCTAGATAGACTGTGAGATTGTCACACCGTGTTGTTATATTACTGTGCGAACTCCAGTTGAATTATTGTATTTCGTGGCAGAAATGTATCCATCTATGCACAGAAAATCACTTTCGCACATGTGACTACTGAAGGGAATGCAATTATTGTTTGTTTTTTAAGGGCATGACCACAGATATAAAAAGTGCGAGCAACAGATGCGGATGAATGTATGGGAGAACAACAAAAAAGAGAGAAACGTTCCATTCGTAGACGTACCAAAAATAGACTTTCCTTCAGAATAAATGGTCTCCAGGGTGCGTAAGAATGCTTGGCACGGAAGCACACGTAACGACTAGTAACTGAATAAGAGACGAACACTGCTGAGTGCTTGTACAGGAATGATATGCTACTCATAAGGTTGCTGAAAATTCATCGACAGCCCACGACCGGTTTTGCTGCTCTAGAGGCTCATCAGGTAGGCACAGTCCTCATGTTGCGCCAACCTTATGTCCTACTTGAAACCGAATTGCACGAAGTTAGCGAAATACACTCAATTGCCGACAAATTTGGTTTTAGGGAGACTCACCTGGAACCCAGCTGAATCCCTCGTTTGAGATGTCTCCAAGCAACTGACTGTGCTGCATCAGGACGCCTCATGCTTCAGTTGGTACAATATTCGAGATATCGCAATACATATATAGACGTGACACCTAGAAGAGTGAAACCCGCCGTTGGCTGTTTAAGAATTTTCAGCAACCTTATGAGTAGTGTATTACGCATGTATAGACGTAATACACCACTCATAAGGTTGCTGGAAATTCTTCGACAGTCCACGAATGTAGATCGGTTGTGCTGCTGGGTTGTTGGTCGCTTCTTTAAGAGTTTGGAGGTTAGGTTGCAAACAGTTCATCGTCAATCGGGTTAGAATATTCAGTGTGGGGGCAAAAGTTCACTCTTCTGCATTTGCTTATAGGCGGCCCTACGATGAAGAACTGCTCGATGAAGAACATACTCGTGTGAAGTGTGCCTAATGACAGTCTTTCAATTGCAAAACGTCAGTCGTTTATTCAGACACACTTCAGAAGGGACGTCAAATATTCACTCACCAGCGTTCCTCCTCAAACGCCGCTTACGCTATGGACAAGAAAAATCTATCAGCAAATCAAAAACAGAAATTCGCACCGGTGTCCTCCAATGGGAATTCTGCATTCAACTGGGGATAGAGTTAATTCTCCAGTTACATCGCTCGCAAGAAAATTGGTCTTTGTCAGGGGACCTGGGAAATCTGATTTTGCGCCTGCAGAACCCAAGCAATTTAGTTCTTTGATAGTGGCATTCCATCATTGCCAGTCAGATGCTGCGCATGGGGTGTGCATATGTTGTTTAGAATAGAAATTTTTAAACGTCACTGGGTAAGTTGGAGTGAACGCTACCCCATACACCCCCCTTTTTTCCGCCGTTATCCGCCAGTTTAGTCAATACAGCTTATCCACCAAAATAGTTTCAAAGAGACAAATGCAACTCAAAAATGTCAGCTAACCAGTTGGAAGTGCATCAACAGTCACACGCTTGTGTGCTGTTTGTCCATACTTTGTTCGTTCGCTCATCATTCGCCCACGCGACCCATATTCTGCGCCTTAGGGTGACTTCTCTTATCCATTGTGAACACTACTACATCAAAGTAAGTTATTTGCTTACAGATCCCTCAGGGGGATGCATATGTATACTAGTGTGTCGGTTGATACTACTGATGAGGCATTCGAGTGATATGTTTTCTCGTACCTCCACTTTGCCTCTATTGGAAAGTGGTATCTATTACGAAATTTGCGGAATTGCCTTTCTAGAATTCGTTCACACTTGAGTGATAGTCAATGAATATCCAGAAAAATTCAGGAAGACGCTTTCGAGAAGAACATGGATATTCAGTTTTTATAAACAAGACGTAGATGAGAGTTTTGCTTTCCTGTCCAATAGTCTGTAACTGTTCTGTTGGGGGTTTCTAATAAATGACTCCACAACGAAGGCCTTCTTCCTTTCGCTATTACTCCTGACATTACATCAACAACTGCCTACTAGGATAACCAATCTGACAGTCTGTAAATCATCCGACTAATATGTCCCTTATCACCAAAGCCCAGGCTCCTGCTTTTTAGCTGATTTTGGCAGCAATCTTCCATTTAGGAATAGAAGGACGAGTGAGGCGAGCCTCCTCGGATTTCCTGATGAATATGCTATAGTTCAGTCATGTTCTACCTAAGCTAAGGTGAGGTCAGTCATCACCTGGTTGCTTCTCGGATTTTAAAACTCAAAGACAAACACTGCTGGATCTGCCTAACTAATTACGCTGGGTTTGCGTTTATTTCGCTCTCATTTTCATTTTTCTTGTATACACATATTGAGAAATATACATTCGGAAGCTCTAGTCCGGTCAGACAATATCATCTAAATTTTCTCTATTTTGCTGGCGGAAAATTTGCTTAATATTTTGCAAAATGTGTGTTATGGAAACGAGTGGCCTTTCGGCTTTTCAATGGTGAACTAAGGAAACAGATGGCACTAATCAGCGACTGTGTCCGACTGTTAATCCCTCGAAAACTCCAAAAAGTCAGATTATGGAAAGTGTAGCAAACTAGACATGCGCATCTGGTCCCGCTCTGGTTCCCATGTTGCAAAAAAAAACGAGACCGTCAAGGCCACAAAAGTTGTACCACATTAGAAACTATGCACGTTGGTACAATGTTCTTTTCCTGGGCAAAATAGTTCGTCTTTCCACACACACATGTGTATGTCTAATCCAGGTGCACTGTAACGAAGTTTATTAGGTTCGCGTGGCTTGTCCTAAAAGAAATAGTTCAAAGTTGCAACATTGGTTGGCACTCTAATCGGGGCTGATTATTTTCGCGGACTTTTCCGATCCGTTTATCTGACTATAATTGGGGTAGTCAGGATTTAGTGAACCAAATCAAGTTGGCTATAAAACAACTGCGTAGGTCGACACCGTCGTGGACGCAGCAGGCAGAGTGAACTGTGTTGAGCGAGAGACACCCCTGGCACCAATTAATAGGAAAGAATCACACGGTACTATTGACCATATGTCCAATACTATGTACACTCTACTCTGCGTTCGATTATGAAGGAGAAAAAATGAGACGAAATTTACGTCGACCTACACTTGGGTGGTGATGGAATCACTGAATATGTTTCTGACTTCAAGGCTTCGAGACAAAATGGTTAAATATTGTTTTGCGAAATAAACCAACTTGCACATCATTTGGGTTTCATTAGATTTTACTTATCGGGGTCCCAGGTGAATCTCTTATTTGTCATGTCACGGTTCGACTGAATGTGCTGGTCGCCCAGAGACTGTCTAATGTTTTAGTCGGTACAATATTCGAGATAGCGTGGCATAGTTTCTTGAAGAAGACTACTCACAAGGTTGCTGAAAACTCTTTGGCAGTCCACGACCGGTTTTGCTGCGCCCTGGGGCTCATCAGGTAGGCGCAGTCCCCGAGTTTTTGTCAATCTTACGTTCTATTTAGACTTGTACCCTCATTGGCACGCTCGTTTGTTTCGTTTGTTGTTCACAAGTTAACTGTGTTGGTAGAGCTATGTCTGTTATTTTGGTACACACAGTAGCTTTCAGAATTCAATATATCCCTCGAATAAAGAGACAGGAATTGGCCGAGGCACCACTGGCTACGTTGCAGTCGCAGGAGAAGGGGGATAGTTCACCAGTGGAGGAACTGGGGACCAGAGTGGACCAACTCGCGGAACAGCTTGCAGCCATGAAGACGGAATAGCGGAGACACGCTTGAACGAGCCGGTGCTACAGGTGTGGCAGGCCTGGTCACTGGAAGAATCAGTGTCCCCGTACCCCACCACCTGTAACTAATAAAATTTCAGAGTACTCCTCTTTTCCTGGGTGGGTTGCGATTAGCGCGCTGACACAAGCCACCATACAGGCCGTTATCGAGATAGACGGGAAGAGGGAGTTATGTTTGATTGATACAGATGCAGGCGTATTGCTGAGGCGGAGTGGAAACCAAGCTGAACGCAGACCGTGCGCGGTAGCCGTGAGAGCAGTGGGTGGATATCGACTGAAGATTCACGGACTGTCAACGCACTCAATACGCCTAGGTGACAAGTTCGTGCAGCACGCGTTCCTGATCAGCCCAGACGTAGAGCAGACAATACTGGGAGCTGATTTTCTCAAGGGCACAGATGCCGTGATTGACCTAAAGCAGGGAAGGCTGGTAACAAGGTGTGGCACCTTCGTATGGTATGATATGGTAGCCTTCGTTTTGGTATGCAATCATTAAAGTACACACACACAGCCGTAAAACTTAGTTCGGGATATGGAACGTACTACTACAATTAAGTACACCTGTACTCTCAGTATCCTTATTGAATTTTTATTGCGACATATGCAGCAAGCAGTCTGTCTGCGTCTGTAATAGTTTGTCAGTGCTCACGACTTCAACTTTCTGGGGGGTTTACCGATCGTAGACGGTCAAAGTTCTGATGGTATCCAGTTTACTCAACCTCTCAGCCTCTACCTTAATTGGTAGGGTTTGGCTAAAGCGTGCACAATGATGATACGTGTGCGCTGTCTGTAGAACGAAAGACTCATTTGTGGAGTGGTGATGTCAATGAAAACCGGCTACCCGACTTTAAAATCGGACGCGGTTTCGAAGGAACTTCGGGCATCCTATTTTATATCTTGTTCCGAAATTAAAAATTTCCCTTCTACTCCACAACATCATCTGTACGCATGAATTCGTATACTCTGTTATTACTAGCTGGTGGACTAACAGTTTGTCCCTCCGGTCATTGCTTTTTTTACGCCTCCATGTGCCAATTTAGGGGGGAGTAAATATTGATCTGCAGTTGAGGAGAAGTTTTACTTCGATTCATACACTTAGGACTGCTTTCAGACAGTGTGTGGATTCCTAGAAGCAGACAGTTGGAGAGGAACTTTTCAAATAAATAGACCCCCGTTTGAAAACAGAACACCTATTTGCGGAGAAAAAAACTTAGAGTTTCGGATAGTTTTCAACGGCGACTGTAACGAGTGGGGTCTTTGCTGGACGGAAGGTGAATTGTAAGCGGTTCGTGTCGTATGCAGCATGGTGGTACCATCAGATCAGGGCCGACTGGATTCGTCACACAATTATGACTTATGAATCCAATGTGCCTCACAGGTAGGTCGGTTACGTCCAGATTTTATCTACAAATTACTTGCCGAGTACAGGAGGCCGTCAAACACTACCTATGCTACGAGGCTACTACCATTTCACTGTCAAAATGTTGGAATGTCTTATTACAACACTACCGGCGAAAGGCATGTTACGAGACCATCTTCTTTGTATTCCCTCCTTCGTGAATTGTGAGACAGATGGGTTATGAACCAAGAGAGTTTGGCAACAAAGTTGAATCGACGGATAAGTAAGTCCCGTTATTCTGGGACTACACTATCTCTGGTGATTTTATAGATATTTTGTTCGAAAACCGTGATTTTATCAAGGCGCACTTTCCGACCCCTTGGGAAGTCTTGTAGAACTAAGGGAGGTGACAAGTTTCTCTAGGGACCGCCTAGTACGCTCTGCTGATTATCTCCTGGCAACCATATGATATGAATAGGGAAACCTACCAACCTACCTACAAATCTACCAACAAAGACTTGATGAGTATTATGCTTGATTAGTGCATTTCTTTGTATAGCAGTAAAGTAGCTGGTGAGTACGAAAATTGAAATCCCAATTTTGGCAAAATGGATCGGAAAGTAGTCCTTGATGAAATTTAATCTGACAGGAGGAAAGAGTACAACGCCTGGGGCTAGCATTCTGATAACCAGAGATCCTCGTTTCACTTGAACTATACAAGGTCACGCACGCCTCACCACGTACTTTTTTGAGAAGCAACCGCTGAGGACAATCGTAAAATTAGGAAATTAGCTTCATGAAAGTTATGATAAATCTGACTTCCAGCAGGGGATTAATAGGGCACGTGCTTGGTGATCAAGTCACTTTGAATTCATCAATTCGCTCATAAATTTCACACCAAGCTATTTCTTCTAAGCTATTAGTACCCTAATACATCTTAATATATATTCACATATATTAAACTTGTGTTTTTGGTGAGTACTCAGACTTAGTTTTCAAATCAAACGGGTCATTCCGCATTTTGTGCGAGACCTAGTTTTGCGTACGGGCACGTGCAGGGCTCCGGATTAAAACGCGGCCATTGATGAGGAAAACGGATTTCCAGTGATATCGCACGTACACACACGCAGTCAAGGGAGAGGCCTAAAACGAGTGCATTAGCGCACAACAAACTTACGATTTCCTTGATAAGTTCTACAGCCATTTGACTTGGCTGGTAACACAGTGACTGGAAACGGGGACAATGGTAAATCTTATTTGTGGCAACCTAACCAGACTTGAATTTTGTTTCACTGTCTGGGACAAAAGCATGCAATGGGGCTGGCAACCAAATCACGCACCACCAGCATTTAGCCAACCCAGTTGGTGGATAAACTTTTTACAGCGGCCAAAATTCCGTAGTATGCGTAACACAACACGAATGCGAATAAACTTTAAAACAGTTGAACTGTCGCGTGCGGAATACTAACAGAAACCACACTACTTCCGGGAATTCAGTTCTGTGACAGAAAGCAGGCAGTCTTCAGGAGGACCACTAGAATTTCGGTGCCAACTACAGTTAACGTTGGAAATTCTGGTTCATAGATGGACAGAATCTGAAATTCATTTCAGAAAACTGTGACATGCACTACATCCACCATTTCGCAGTGAAAATAACCGTTCGTGGCCGAACAGTTAAGCGTTCAAAATACTAGCCGGGAGGTTGTGGGTTCGAGACTCTCTGGAGATTCGTGAGATGCGCACTGCTGATGATTCCCAACAAGGATGGAACAGCTGTACAGTGCTTCTTGGCTTTGGGGAGAGATGGCTCAGGTGGTTAGAACGCGAATTTACTGACAGGAAGGTTCGTGGTTCGAACTCGACCTCTGCCTCTCGAATTCTCCTGTCTAGGCTTGTGCAACCTGGCAGTATCCCAGCTCTCGTGCTTCCCTCGGGTGGCATGGTAAGCTAGGCACGATAGGGTGTTACAGCTGAACAGTAGTGAAAATCAATCCGGCTTGGCTGAGGTCGACGTCTAGCACAAATCATTCCTTATCAGTATGACAACCAAGGAGTTTCGATTGTAAATGATGTTTATCCAGTATGATCCACGAAATTTGCTCACCGTCTTTATCAGTTGCTCGCAGATGCATTCGTGCCACAATTTAATCGGAATACTGAGAACCCAGGGAAATGTGACACGAGCCGTACGCGAAAACAATCGGTGAGAACGACGTTTTCTTATTCCGCTACACCAACCAGAACTTTGGGATCTGGTCGCAAGAACACGGAACGATGTCTAAGATGCGCTCTGAGAGAAATGTATCCTCATATCTCAAGTATTGCCTGATGAACAGTGAAAATTCAGTGTCCCTTTTTCGGATTTGCATATCTTAAGCGAGGGAGCCTTCAAGAATATAAGAAACTTTTTTGGTCCTGATAACTTCTGGCTTGGAAATGATTCGGAGCAAATGAAACTTCTAAACAGTCCCCCCATGTATTGTGATAGCATGAATTCTTCGCAAAGGATACGTCGAATTCCCTGTGGACATAGTGTAGAACATTCCTCTTTAACAGTTCGGCTACAATGCGTATCTGAGCCGTGATCTCCCACTCGTTCTACTATCAAGCTGACTATCCGTTTGGTAAAGCACCACATCTGCGCATCAGGCATCGTAACCGGTGCACAGAAGCGGGTTCTGTGCTAGCTATCAGTCGGGCCTGTGTATACAATTCAACTAGTTTCTGTTCACACATTCAAATGTTTCGAGTGGCTGTCCGAAAAAAATCCTTCGTACAGAATACTAGCAGCCCAATATATCGAATTTTCGACGATTTGCCGAAAAATGAAACTGTTTACGCACACCGCACTGCCAGGGTTATGGCCTTAATAAGAGAAAAGCAGTTTCCAGCGTAATACGGCGAGCAAAGTAAATGCTTCGCGACAGAATTTACCAAGTGGATGAGTGATTTCTGATGGCGCATAAGTTTGGCATGGAGAGCGCGGGACGAAAAGCTGGTTGACCATTTAGTAAACGGTACACCAATCTAGTTATGAAGTCCCACTGCTAACTATCTAAACTGGTTATTCCAGAATATCGCGCGATCTCCTTGGTCAGACTGGCGGAGTGTCAGACCAAGTCATATCTTGCTGTAGGAGGCGATTTCCTGAGTCGTTTAAACGTCACAAGATGACGAGTGTTGCGGTTACTGAAGAATCGTATTTGTTGCTCAGTGCCGCAGCTGAAAGAAGTTGCATCTTTGGGGTAAAAAGTTGTTTTGATTGTAGAAGTTTAGAGAACAAAATGTAGCCTTTTTTGTTTAGAGAATGGCGGTTCCCACGCAGCGTGGTTAGGCAACCAGCTATGATCCGATGGTGAAACAGTGCAAGAGTGACTTTCTTAGTTTACTTTCAGAAAGTCGCATCAGAATGAAATGTACTTTTAGGTGGGTTCAAATATGACGTCCCAGTTAATGATTCGATCCCTTAGAAAATCAGCTACCCACTAGCGAAGATAAGAAAAAAATTCTGATTTCAGATGGTACTTAGAAGCAATTGAGTAGTCATTTTCGGGAAAGCTGTGAAAGATGCCAGGTGACTTTTCAGGTCGCGTTCAGTTCAGATACATGCCGTACTACTTTCAGTTATGTTCTGGCAACAAAACTTCCTTTCGAACATACATAAAAATTCCTAAAACAGCTAATGACTGACCGCGATGGTTTCAAACTGCTGCAAACAATATGGTTTCCAGTGACCTCTGAAGGTTATTTCTTATCCAGGATCATATTCACCAAAAAAAATGAAAAAGCTTGAGCTTCCGAGAAATACGCTCATTTGCAAATCGATTCGGTTTTCACGAGGGACTCAAATGAATCTCTCGGTTATGGTAATCTACAACTGAATGTGCTGCACACAGGCCGCCTCATGTTTCAGTTGGTACGATATTCGAGATATCGTAGTATATTTTCATAAAGGAAGATACTCACAAGATTGCTGAAAAGATTGAGTTTCATTACGTGGATGTAAATCATGTTATTTACAAATGACATCTTGCTTTTGAGTGTCTACTGAGTGTCTACTGAGCAGTGAATCAAATAAGATTTACTGTAGCTCAGTTAGCCGATCAGTTATGTATTCATTGTTTCGAGTTTCATCGACAGGGCTGAATTACACCGTCGCATTCGATGGTCGATTAGAATACAGATATTCCCGAATGCACTTCTTACTCAGAAGCTACTCATAGGTTCGCGGCTTACTCTTTAAGCGTAGCAGGCAAACCCACAAGAATGACTAAATATTTCTGTCGGCGGAATGGGAGACGATACAGTCGATAAGCGTAATGTAAGATCTGATGATGTAAGCGGAACAATGAGGTTTTTGAAACGCTTTGCACTTGAGCATCTGAGAGACTGATGGGATGCACTCACTCATTTTTTGGAAGTGTAAGAGCCAAAAGAAACGAACGAGACAGCTATTGATTTGCAACTTTTGATAGATAACTAAGTGTGAAGGAAATGTGTTTTTTACATGTTCTCATCAAACAACTGATTTACCTGTTGCGTTCGCCATAATCAAGCGGGTAGGTGTCTTGGATGTGTCCGTTGATAGAGCATGTGTTCATATTTCATCGCCTATCGTAAGCCCCACCGGTGAGAACACACTGTAACAATCGCTTTTGTAAACCCAATAATGTATGCGGAATGGTCCAGGATGATTGCAATTGGAGAAGTGTGGAGCGTCTTTCTGGTTGATTTCTCGGGTTTTCAACTGAGATGTGATGACACTAGGTGGACCACTGTGTCAGTCGTCAAAGTACCCCTTTCGTGTCAGTCATATCCTACTCTACTGTTACCAAGTATGTGGAACAACTACTGTATTTGTGAGACATGGCTTACCTATGTAGTCTGATTCATTTAGACACGACCCTGTGCGCCATGCTTCATTGTTTGACAGGATGGCTGATTTAGAAATTTCTGCAATGATTATGAGTACCTGAACAACCAGTAAATCAGCAGCAGTACTCAGAGGTTGCATCCGTGACTTACCAAATGCTCTGACGGATATACCAGTCAGTTTGTTGGGTTTCGATGCCCGAACACCAGCAGTTCTGAAGTCCATCCGTAAGCCATCTAGTCTAGCCGATTGTCCAGAAGGCGTAACGATGATCAACCCGGTTTAGGGGCCTTTTTTGCGCTCAAAAAACCAGTTTTATGGAAATAAACACACCATACGAATTTGGAACAACGCCTACTTGATTATACCCACAGGTCAGGAGAATATCGGTTTTTCTATTCTAAAAGCTTTTATTCACTGCGGGAATTGGCTGCTGCCTTATTTCATTCTAGTCTCAATGAGAGTAGTCGATATCGTGTGCATTTTTGCGCAAAGTAGTGTGTGGACCGACATGAGTGCAATTCAACCCGTTTCAGCTGGAGTAATTAGGACCGCACGCGACAAAAGAAGACAGATATAAAGCCGGCAGTATGCGTTACCGGTAGATTATGACCGCTGAGTAAGCCAAGGAGCATAAAAGGCATGGGGTGCAAAGTTTGTGCAACGGATGGACCAAACACCCAGAGGGTTCGCAAGTCTCTTCAAGGTCAGATTTGTGTGGTATATTGGGGCGAAATATTACGCAGCGCAATCTAAATTAAATTGATATCTTGCTGAAAACTGCAGTGCCAGGCAGATGCGGAGCACTATGCTCCATATGTAGAGGTAATTCCTGACTTCATTTGCCTTCTGAGTTTAGCTCTTCATTTCCAACTCTTGCATTCTTATAAATCTGTCCTTGTTTTGCTTATATGGCAACAACATAACACTACAATTTTGGACAGAAAACCGCAACCACTGATGAAAAAAATCCACTTGAGTTAACTCATTTCACAGGTTCATGCGATTTTGTAAACAATGCGAAACTGAGGAAATGGAAAACCTAAATTCACTGTTGAACTGCGTATAAGTAAATGAGTGCAGCATATGAGAGCCTAGCCCCCAAAATGAGCGATGGAGTGCGTCCCATAACAAGTGCGTGTATAACCATATTGGTAACTGCGTCATATGCAGACTTTGAGAGCTTGAGGTGATATTTCAATAGGAGACCATGGGCTCCGGTCATGCTAAGCGAACAGATGTAAAAGTCTGAGACTTTCTTAGACGCAACAGACCCGAACACCCATCGAGATCCCATCAACACCACCCTGAAATTCCGTCAAGAAACTGGTACAGAGTTCGGGTACAAAGTTGGTGGTAATGGTCTCAGGGATGAAAATATAGTACATGAGTGATTTTGGTGAAGAAGAAATGTTCTGCTGTCATGGGGAATCACGTATCATAAATTGGTCTGGAGTAGCCAGAGCAGTTACTTACTGCCGATGAGGAAATCCTTAACCTAGGATCTTTAAACAAGAGTTCGGAGTTGAACTATTTCGTCGGGCGCAATAAGTGACTAGAAGTTATGACCGGCGCGTCCAAAAAAGATGTTTCCAGGATAGTGGAAAGTTATTGCTCACGATGAACCTTATATGCTTTCATGCTTAACACCGATCACATCCAGTCAGAAAAAGCACGCTGTTGGGCCGAACATGAAGAATTTCGCAAGGGTTCCCTGTTTGCATTTTAACATGACTGTTGAACTTGCTGTTTGGTTGGTAGATTAGCACGTAACACATGGACAGGTAGATGGATAGATGGATAGATAGATAGATAGATAGATAGAAAGATAGATAGATAGTTAGACAGATAGATAGATAGTCAGGTAGATATGTAGATAGGTGGATGGATAGGTAGACAGATAGATAGATAGATAGAGAGATAGATAGGTAGATCGATAGATATATAGATAGATTGATAGATAGATAGATGGATAGATAGATAGATAGATAT
>NW_008751679.1:1396941-1415408 GCF_000715545.1 Opisthorchis viverrini | reverse complement strand
AGATAGATAGATAGATAGATAGATAGATAGATAGGTAGTTAGATAGATAGATAGATAGATAGATAGACTGGTACAGAAAGACGGAGTAATTCATGAGTAAATATAATGATAAACAAACTGGTAAAGAGACATAGTGCCTCATAGATTGACAAATATGGAGGCCGTTTGGTCGATTTGTTGGCTGATCGAGTGACTGATTGGGTGTTTTTTCTAACCACTTGACTTTGTTTAACTGAATCGTTAACATTCGCTACGCTTTAAGTTTGTTGCATTTATCCTTAGATTAGTCAAGAGACTTGCTTAATTTCGTCCTTCATTAATTATTCCGAATGATCCATTCACTTACAGCTAACTGACTAAACCAAATCTATTGTTCGTCCTTGATTGCTGGAATTTGCTTTGGTAGTGCTCGCAGTAATGGTCGAGTTTGTCTGTAACCATTCTTGGAGAAATCCAGTAAACCCACTCCTTTTTTGTGAAAGGCACAACACTCTAAGGCACTTCTTCGTCGTCCAGGTAGAAGGAACTCCAAGCTCAGTTAAATGAACATTGTGAACTAGAGACCATGTGTCCTATTGATTCGTCTTTGCCACAGTGTACAGAAATCGGTAGTCCTATGAGCTTTGGAGGTTATAGAAACATCGTAATATTTGATAGAGTGGCGTGCGTAACTTTTGAGTATGGCATTGGAATTTTCGCGGTGCTTCCCTCCGAGGTTGCCCTCTATATCTCTCTGATAGGGCCACGAATGTTGTGGCCTCGCTTGTTAGTGCTTGGCTACTTGTCTGTCCATAATAGACCCGCCTTTACTTCGGCTAAATTTAACTGAATTTTCCGCGGTACGGGTTTTTTCTATTGTATTGTTATCCTTTGAAAAGCCAGAACATTTTCAGCGGCAATCTGGCGTGAATATGGCTAAGAGGAAGCAACTGCTGAAAGCAGTTGTTTCTGTGCTACGGTTAGCCTCCATCAGGAGATCTGCAAGGAAACGTCACAAACGACAGATTCACCTGGGCTTCAGGTGAGTCGCTTGCAGAGTCTGGCTGACCTGCTTCACTCTTTTCTAAACAAACATCTCTGCCGTCAGTGGCGCGACAGAGCGTCAGTCTGCACTCCAGCTGATTTCCTCATTGCAGGCGCTGTGACCTTTCAGCTCATCATCTGGTAGTAAGAGCGCCGGCAGGTTCACAACAGGCATCTGTACGGTTGATTACAAAGGGGTTACAATTACCTTTTCAGTTTTATCTAAGTGATTAAACAGTTCAGGTTATCATTTCTTTCAATTTCACTTGCTAAACGTGGTAGGAAGAATACGAACCGCCTCCAGGTTTGCAAAAACACACGCATGCCTATTGAAGATGGGTTGTTCTGTGTTTGGTGAAAATAAATCCTAATTAATCTGGAAAACCTGACGTGAAAGGAGTTGAATTTCATTTTTCCTACATTTGCTCGATAGTTGTCAATATACGAAACCACCGTCAGTTTCCAGATTATAGTGTGGCTAGGGCGGGAAGAAACCGTCATCCAATTGAAGGTCACAACTGAAGGTCACGCAATTGAAGGTTATTCCCTCAGAAGCGCCGAGATTCTACGGCAATGGCAGTCATGTCATTTTTATTGACTTCGGTCTAGGCTCCTCACCTACAGCTCCCAGTATAAGTGACACACCAGAAATTTCGATGCGATGCCCATTTGGTTGTGATCACTTTTGTAGACACCACAATTCCTCAAAGAGAACATTCTTGTCCTTGTGTGTTTGGTAATCAAGTATATTACAAGTTTGCCAGGAAAAGTCTTTCCAACGGAAAGAATCTGAGGACAGTAGCCTCTCCCAAAAGAGCGTTTTACTTCACAGTAGCTCCGAGTGATGAGCACAAGATGAGCCGCCCCAATGACCCGAGTCAGAAATTTCGATAGTTCGGGACAAGTGGGCACGAATGCTTACATTTAGAAGCAAGAAACATAGATTGGTGATCAAATTCGACTGTCGGAGAACCGTAGTTTGTTATAGTGCGAGGAGATTTTGGAATTTTCCATTAGGATTTCATCATTTACGTGAAGCCAGTCTATGTTGAAGAGCGAAGGAGCACTGTACAGCTGTTTTACCCTCATTGGGAACCATCAGTTCGGTGCGCACTCCAAGAAACTCCAGGAAGTCTCGAAACCGCGACTTCCCGGCTAGTAGTTTGAACAATCAACCATTCTGCCACGAACGGCTGATCCGCGAGTTGATCAGAGTGCTGGTCAGCACCGGAAAGTCCGGGGTTTGAAAATCCTTGAAGTTTCGTGGGATTGAGAATCATAGTTTGTCAGTCCAACCTGTCTCTCAGTTTGGTGCGGCTGTAGATGAGTGGATTGGTTTGGCACAAGCGTGCTGAGATTGGCGTGCGTGACGCAGATGCTAATGAAAAAAATCGTTCAGCTGTAATACCCTTCCAGCGATTAGCTGCCATGCCACCTTGGGTAAGCATGAGGGCCGAGATACTGTCAGGTTGCCCAGGCCTAGTCAGGGGAAGTCGAGAGCCAAAGGTCTGTTTCGAACCACGGACCTTCCGGTCAGTAAATTCGCGCTCTAACCACTTGAACCATCTCGCTAATGAATGCTGCGTATATTCACGTTACAGGGATGAACATGAGAACCTGTGACACTACTGGATTGTCAGCGTCTATCATTAGTTTCTACGGCAAAAGTTCCATGGAACAAAAATTGCCCATAACTGGAGACGTTTTAATTGGAAGTAAAAACTCTTTGGGGGGGGGGGGGGGGGGGCAAACTAGCAGGAATCATGCGGGATGGTGACAAGAAGAACCGACACCAAATGAAATGGACAAGTCATGTGCATGTTCCAAGTAGATGCAATGTCAAGAATGGATGGCCGTTTTTCGCCATCCACACTGCTTATCAGCTAGCTGATTGTAACAGGTTGAACTGTGGGTCCAAACCAGTCTTAATTGATCCGTGTGATATGCACGGATAAATAATTTACATAAGGGCGAACCGACATCTTGACTTCCAAGGAAAGGTTGACTTTATTTCACCTGACTAATAACTTGAAGATTGCTAGTCCGTTTTCGAATGAACGAGACACTGACTACACTGGTTTGTGGTTTCATGCACGTAGTTTTCTCTGGCGCAGTTTTGTATTACCTTATCACTAACCTGCGTACGCTGCTTAACAGACAACTGATCAACACGTTCGTCTCTCATGGCATCGATGTACACAAGATTTATTACGTACGTACGCATGAGAGGTCACAATATTTCAAGTGGATTACTAATACACCCTACCATTCCCAAAGTCTACTTGCTCTGTTGTTCTACCTACTTCCCACTGAGTGCATTCATGGCTTTTGAATCCCGTAGAAAATTACAACAATTTTTTCAGTTTTATTGCGTCAGACTGAAGTACTTACTCTTTCCATTAAATATCGTTCAGATTTAACACCTTTTAGGTGCCTAGTTGTCATACCACCCGAAGGAAGCACAAGGGCTCGGATACTGTCGGGTTGCCTAAGCCTAGACAAGGGAAGTCAAGAGGCAGAGGTCAGGTTCGAACTACGGATCTTCCGACTAGTGAATTTGTCTCTAACCACTGAATCATCTCGCCACCCTTTCTACAACTTGAAGCAAACCGCTTCCTTCACCTTCACGGTTGTTTCATCTCAGTCTGTTGAACTTATTAGGTGCTGCGTCAAGCAGTCTACTTGTTAGACCATCCAACCCCAAACCAGGCAATGAGCTACGGAAGCTACCAAACCTAAGTTAGATTCGGTCAACTATTGTCAACAGCTTACTCATTCACACACCGTTCTTTGTGGATTCGGTCTTGTCTTACATATTAAGCAATTCTAACAGAACATATGTGTTGAACAAGTAATGCGATCGTTGGTCCACACACTGCTCCCGTCTGCCACATAAATTCACTACCAAGAGTCACGACATCAGTATGAGCAGATGACTGGAGGGAATCCTTAGCATAAAGGAAAATACTCACAAGGTTTTCGAGAAATACACTCATTTGCAAATCAATTTGGTTTTTACGAGAGACTCAACTGAAACTCTCGCTTATGATATTCTACAACTGAATGTGCTGCACACAGGCCACCGCATGATTCAGCTGGCACAATATTCCAGGTTTCGCAGTATATTTTCATGAAGGAAACTACTCATAAGGTTGCTTAAAACTCTTCGACAGCCCACGACCGGTTTCGCCCTTCTTGGGGCTCATAAACGAGAGATTCAGCTGAGTCTCCCGTGAAAACTAAACTGATTTGCAAATGGTCGTACTTCTGGAAAACAGTGCAATTTGGGCTCACTGCGCCTACCTGATGAGCTCCAAGAAGGGCGAAACCGGTCGTGGGCTATCAGAGAGGAATTCTAAGTAGATGTTTTGTCACCTTTGCTGATGCAGTCTGAAGTTAGTTACTCATTAGCTTCCACATGATCAAAACAAAACCCAATGTTTGTTGTGCTACAAATGCCACGGGCGTTAGTTTTAATGGAATCATTGAGTGCGGATTAATCCACATAATCCGCGTCTGTTTAGAACACACCGATAAGTGAATCGTTAAAAGTTACCCGGAAGATGTTCTTGGAGTTGTTTTGGAAATCGTCGAGCTGGACTGCGACTGTTGCATTGAGGTGGAGTATCACGTGGGAATAAACATACGAGGTTTAAGTGCTCCGTATTGATTAAAAGTGTTTTGAGTGTCCTTTGTTGCCCAGGAATTCCGAATATGTCACTGAAAGTAGATGCACCGCTGAGAGGGAGGCCCCATTCACTGAAAGTTACTGATATAAGGAATTTTACTGCCTGCCAGCAATCCCTGAACTTTCTACAGGGAATTTTCCGGGGAATTTTCATGATATAATGCACTACTCAAAAGTTTTGCGAAAACTGAAGAATACCATAAACAAGAAATTCATTTGATTCTCTACTGAATTAAGCTCCATTAGACTACCGCACCAACGGCATATAACTTGGTGTTAAATTGGAACAAAAAGCGGGCGAAAAATAGGAGACTACGCCTACTTGATGAGTCCCACAAGGGTAGGTTCTGTAGTGGACCAACGAAGGCTACTCAGCAATCTCAAGTATAGTGTACTCTTTGAAGAAAATACACTTGAATGCCTTTAATATTGTGTCAAATGAGGGACCTTTGTGGGGCACATTCATTTGACGGATCTCCCAAACGGGAGATCAGATTGTGTTTTTGTTATCACCAGAGTGATTGATAAATGAGTGTACTTCGGCATTATTCGCGTTTTTTCAATGCAACTTGATGTGTCCCCTAGGGAACAGTCATATATGAAACAATCCGTCGACAGAAAGGCTATGGAAGCGCCGAATATCGCCCCATTGTGGTCCGCCTCGAGCTGACCAGTATGGGGGAAGCAAACGTGTGGTTCCATAAATGACCCCATTTGCTCCCTAGGAAAAGATCTTAGCTGAAAATGCCTTAAGCCACTGATCCCAATTGGTTGCCTATTCAAAGAAAACAAGTAAAAAACTGTCTAATTAAGCTATTCACTTAGCTTTGCATGTGGAATCAACACCGCATTTGCAAAAATTTCACGTTAACTACATAATGAAGGTGACGCAACCGAACGGTCTGATGAAGCAGTGCATAGTAACTCAATATTCATCTAAATTCCAATAATCACCATTGATTTTGTTGTTTTACAGACATACGTTTTCGCGATTTGTAAGCGTATTTGGCTTAGCTAGTTCTAACTTGTCAAAAATACCTTATTGTCCTGGCTGATGACTGCTACGGAGCTTCGACACGTACACAAGTGAAAGCAATGAACTTCAACACGTATTGATCATCAAGAGCATCCCCTTTGGACGGCGGGGGAAAGTCGTGTCTTACCTTCAGATAATCTGTTGAAAAGCATCCAGATACGCATGATTTATTAGCTCCATCCACTCTCTAAAGCCCCTTCTTTGGGGAAGCTTCTTGGAAGATGACCGAAGATTGAATCAGTTAACCTCCAAAACTTCGGATGAGCAGAACTACATCGGTTTCTGAAATATTTTTTTGAATATTTTCGAATTGTAACTCCTGGGTGTTAACATGTAGAGCCAAGTCATGTTGTGGTGAGGAAGCAAGAAGCAAAGTGCGACTGCCCATTTGGAGTTCAGTCTTAACTGCCTGATACAGGTGGTTTTCACCACTTACCCACAAGAGCACAGCCTGGCATTACGTAACCTAGAGGTGGCTACCGGTACAGGTGATCCAGTGCATGGAGCACATTACTTGTCTCTTGTACGAGATAAGAAATTCACTTGTTTGCACACGAATTTGGAGACTTAAGTGAGTCCTAGATGAATTTCTCATTTATGATATTTTTCAACAGAATATACTGTAAAAAAGTGTAACCTCATGTTTAGGTTGGTACGGTATTTGCGATGTCGCAATATATTTTCTTGATAAAGCTACTCATAAGGTTGCTATTTAAGTGTTTGGGAACCACATGAATATTGTTTCTTCTTGAAAATTGTAGGATCATAAAAAGCCCGTTTTGTGCTGAACAGTCCAGCAACAACAGCAAGGCTTTTTTATGGGGCTTTTCTGTAGGGACAAATACACCAGGAGACCAAAGCATTTCACTAACCGGGGAGATTCATTTAATAGGTGAACACGTGCTAGGACACTAGTCAGCAACAAAACGGTATCGCTTGGTATCACTTAAACGACTGAGTATCTGCGCGTGCACATAGTGGTCACAAAATCCTACTGGTTTTTGACCTGAGACTCTGTTAGTCCTCTTTTGAGCATGGAACACACTCGGCAAGAGAGCACCGGTTGGCCAGTTAAATACATTGTTCCAACTATTTACGGGCAAACTTGTCCTACAGAACCGAGTGGCAGGATAAGCAGGGGTACATTTGACACAAGTCGTAATGGTAGGGAGAATCCTCGACTCTTTAAATTAATGAAGGGCACTTTCATTGATTTTTTTGAATGGTGTGCGACGAGAAAGTGCTGTGACTTTATCCGGCTGATTGCGGAACCCATATTAGTTAAGTCGGGGAAGTTTTTATTTTTAAAAATATTCTTCCATCAAATACCAGGCAGCGCATTTTTGGCATTTCTGGTGTGACAAAATCAACCATTTTAAACTTGTGTTCCTTGACTGGGATGTCCACAGTTCAGCCTAAGTGACGAAGCATGTGGTGGGATGTTCTGTTAGGAAGCCCACCAAGATTCAGTCAGACGGTACAACGAAGATTGTCTCTCGGCGATTGGACGATCCATGGAATCTGTTCTATCTTCTCATGCAATTGCACAAAATGCGCGTTTTAATCTATTTGTTTCCACTGAACTATAAACACGTTCGCTATAGTGCGAGGTCTGATTTTGCTCGTGACGGTGAGGGCGCTCGTTCGAAGGCAGCCCTCCGGTGTGCCTCAGCCCCTTTAATCGGATAGTGATACCAAAGCCGATATGCGTGTTCCATTTGATCTGCATAGCTTAAGACAGGCGTTGATAGCACAGCGCGATTTGATTGTCTCCTTACCAAGAATTCCCAGTTCAAAGTTTTATCAGAATAATGTCAATGGGTTCGGCTCTGGAACACGGCTTTGGTGGTCAAAAACGCATTTCAGTCAATCGGAAGATGCATGGGATCAATCGAGTAGTCGCTGTTTTCAGAGAGTTTTAGCAAAGAATTAAAGGATCTATCCTGCCGATATTTTTACGAAACCCCTCTAAAATAAAATGTATCCTTGTCGCATCAATCTGGATACCATTGTCTACCGAAGAGGGGTATCCACTGTGATAAGACTTATCAGAGAAGGAATTGTTGGTCGTAGTATGTTCCTCTTGAGGACTTTTTTGATGTTATATCTTCTGACTCGTCAATCTGTGGTATCTGCTGCTAACCCGCCCCAGTCCCTAGTGCCGGAGAAAAGACTCACAGAAGGGAACACAACCGTTTTATTCCGAACAAGCGAGGGCGAGAGCGTGAGTGCGTGCGAGTACGAGAGCAGAAGTTTCAACGACCCCACGCTATTTAAAGGGGAGGGGACTTTATTGATCCAGGCTGTCTGATAGGCGTTACTGAATACCCATCAACATCGATCGTGCCTCTATGAAATGCCTGAACCCAGATCACATTCGACCGTGCTTCTGTGGCATGCAAGAACACTCATCAGGTTTTTCTGAATTGACTAAATGATCGACTGGCCCGGATGCTTGCCGGCTTTCCTGTTGAGATTTTGGTGGAACAGTAGGTTTCGGGTGTTCTGAGGTCACATTCGCGAATCTGACCTTCCCGACACCTGATGAAAGCTGAATATATTGGTCTGGAATATACATATTATCATACTCATAAATGAGGTCAGTGATGTTAAATTTCAGAGGATGATTGCCCAAGAACAGGGAGACGGTAGTTCAAACAAAACCCCGAAACAACCAACACCGAAATGCCTCCAGTAGGTTCCAAACATATGTGGCACTAGCTGACTGGGAATTCCTGACTGGCGGGCCAATGGATCGACACAACCAAGATATGTTACTGTATCGTCGTTCGAGGCATCGGGCGTTTCGCTCACAAACGCGAACATGTTTGCCTGTTCAGACGTAAAAATTTGGATGAGTCCGGTGTGGAGTAGTGGTAATATGTTCACCTCATACGTCAGATGTGTGGAGTTCAAACCCCGGTATGGTCACTGGATATGCACTTCTGATGAGCTCTAATAATAGCGAACCTCCAGTCCAGTGCTTCCCCTTTGGTGTGGGCACACCAGAATGACTGCGCCAGGACAATAGGACGAGCGTTCAAACGTGAGTCATGTGAGTATGCATTCTACAAAGTTCCTCAACCTCCAGTACCTGAAATTTCAGTGTCGTGGGGCGCGATCGACGGCGAACCTTCCAATTTTTTCTACTTTTTCAGGCCAAACCTACAGTGTGTAACACTTCTAGGACCAAGTGACTCACCTTGATTAAGGTGAGTCGCCCTGATAAATTCAACTTTGGAGGGATTGGTATTGTGGGTTAATCGTTAAGAATAATCAGCAATTTAAAGACTATGACACACGTTCAACCACGGAAAAATTCAGGGTAAAGTAACCATACATAAATACACTGAGAAACCAGGATTTCCTTTACAATACTAGTCATGGATGCGGTTATGCTGAGGCTTTATTTCTTTTATCTAGATCCACTCATTCAACGGATGACTGGAATTCGTTTTGGTGAACACTAACCCTTGTCTAGACAGCATTTTTGTGACGACTAATGCGGCATATATCAGTGGTTTTCAAAAAGGAGAGGAATTCCTTTCGGGATTTGAATAATGGCGTCTGATGTCTGTCCTGTTGCCGAAAAGACCCAAAAACGACTTTGAAGTTTTGCTGCAACTAACGGGCAGCGACGCATTAGTTACAATACGGGCTTTCCGGACAGTTGGACGGCAATCACCAATACTGTGTCGTTCATCGTAGTAAAATGCTTATGAGAAGTGAAATGAATAGAAGAACATTCATTTGCATCAAAGAATTTGCAAAACGGTCAGTGGAGCCTGGGATCAATTTCAAGGGCAAACAAACTCAATGAAAGCAATCTTGTTGAGGAAAACCACAGGGGTTTGCCTCCAACAAGCGTAAATGCATGCTTCTATAGTAAACAATTCCAATTTTTTCAGAGCTTGCGAACTTCACAGATGGGGTGATTGCAGTACAAACTGGCTGAATGATCCATACATGAGACAGATAGGCACACTTGGTGGTATCATAGGGCACGGGTATTTTAGCGTTTGTCCAGGCTGCTCTGACACATTCTCACCTTGGGAAGCACCTTGCGGTGGCATCCATTTAGCTAGCTCAATCTGGGGTCCGTGAGCTTGTTCAGAATACACATGGACACAACATACATGACTGTTACATATTCTTTCCCCGCCATCCACCTTTACGTTGTTAAAGGTTTGGACGCAAAATTACCGCGTCATCCGTAGAACTAAGCAAGAAGTGGAATCCATCAGCGCAAGGGGTGAGTACAAACCTGATGTATTTCCTGGATTAATTAAGATTCTTTTCCACATGGACAAATCACACGATGGATAACTAGTGAGACAACTTTGAAATGCCCAGATATTCATCGCCAGTGGCTTCTGTGAATATCCGTGTAGGATTCACGGGCACATGTGGAAACGAATCTCGCCAGAGGCATTTTCCATTCAGTAGAATGAAGTTGGATTTATTTCAAAATCCCTCCACAATGATGGCTGCGAACGCATTGAAAAGGTCACCAACCAAAAGTGCCGAATGGTTCACAGACAGAGGCAAAAATACCAGGAATCATCTATATACTTAAGGCTTTTGATTTGTGGCGTTTGCGCAAGGGATGCAGATAGACGTGCGTAACTGATCCACTCGTACCAGCGTACCAAGATTATCCATGTCTGACGCGTGCACGAGGAGTAAAAACAACAAACGATAGCAGGCTGTCGTTTTCCGCACCATCAAGGAATCAGTGAGAGGACTGATCATGATTTCCCTATAAACTGGATAGCTCCCATAGTTTTTTTTTAAAAAAATGTCTATTTGCGCCTCACCGTTACATGACGTACCGTTTTAGCTTCTTTTCCTCAATTTGAAAGCATGGGGATAAATGGTCAGTGCTTTACAAAGTTTAGCTATCGACTATGGTTAGCGTAGCAGTCGTAATAAATTGTAAATTCGGGATGAACAAGCAACATATCCACCTAAATTATTGCTGAATCCTTGAAAGAGTCACGCAGCTCTGGTACTTGGTCATCGTCAATATAATCGAATATTCCCCGGGATTGGTAAGACGTCCACAACCGGTGATTTTCAATAAGGATGAAGCGGCTTTGAACTGTTTTTAGTCTTTTCTGACCGATTTCAGAGGCTTATATGACTAACAACCTATAAAAAGTTTGGAAGATATTACTTCATTCTGAGAAGTAGTCACTCGGGGAGTCAGTCAACACGTGACCGTCAAGAATAGACCAAACCTTACTGTGGTGTGACGGTTTGTTTACCTCAGCGACCCATTGAGCTATATTGGGGGCTATCCGTCTGACACTTGCAGAGTCTCTCATACCAGGTTGGTCAGTGGTTAGAGTTCTGAAGAACACAATCCCCTAATCCTCCAGGTTAGGAGTTGAAACCCGTGTGGTGATTTTTTCCGTAGAAAATGGTGCTGTACTTGCGTTTCCACCCAGACACCGTAGCTTAAGATGCTGCGTAAAACATCATAAGCAAGAGATTCAGCTGTGTTCCAGGTGAGTTTCCTGTCAAAACCAAAGTGATGAGTGTATTTCGCAGAATAAATTTATTCGTTAAAACAGCTTCACTAAGTGTCAATGTGTCGAAATGACAGGTGCGATCAACGCACACCGCCGGGTTGAGCGCTTAAGATTTTCTTGCCAGATTCACCACAAGAACGGCTATTCGGCTCTTTTTAGCCTGAAGGTTTACCCAAGCCGTTGTTCCGTCGACTGCCCACAAAATCGAATATTACCATTTTAGGAATAGTTTATTTGGTCTATTCACAGTGACTCGGTTGCCTGTCTGTAGTGAAGTTGGCTGATATCGTCACTTTACTTAGAGACGTTATAGCCAGTGACCATATCAGCAACTGTTTGCTCCCCGAATACGTTTTCCGTTGTCGAATGCCCACATGATTCCTATCGAATCAGAATATCAAGTAATTTATCCGTTCCTGAAGGGGTTCGTATTCACAAACTGGCTATGTATAAAAGTATTTTACTGCCGATTGCTTTATTGTTTTAGAGGACCAAATTTCGACAATGGATGTGTTACCGTGACTAAAAATTTCACAAGTATTGGTGCCTTTGATTCATACAAATTACGGTTGATAAGTAGTCCTTAATTCGTTTTGAATTTCCGAAACCTTGCGCGATATTACATATATTGAACCGGCCATCTGTCGTCAGGATGCACTTCCTTCTTTTGCTATCACTCAGCACCCTAAATGAAACAAATTGCTCCAAATTTCAACATTTTAGAAAGTTAATTACTTGGGCCGCCGCCGCTCCTGTTCGTTTGGTCCCCTAACCGAATTCACGTGACTCTCAGACTCCACGCCAGTTTTGCAGTTTTTGCAGATCTCCGAGATAAATGGAAGTTTTCCGATGTCCTACCGATTCCAACTAGTGATAAGAAAACCTGTGGTTACTATTCATGGCGCCAGGGGAGCTGAAAAACGGGTTTGTTGTACAAGTTCTGACAGGTACACTACAGCTGTTGAAAAAGAGGTGCACTCGTGTTTCACCTACATATATACTGCTTTTCCGAAAAAAAACGGCAGGTTGAAAGCTCACAGTTGTAGGGAATTTATCTCAATTCAGTATGCTTGTTGATTACGGCAGAATAGTTTCGAGACGGCGCACGATAAGTAGAGAAAATTTACCATGGTTTGTGCAATAATCTTAGGTATCGTAACACGATTTGTACTTAAGGGTTCGAAAACACTAACCCCTTTTGCAAAAGAAGCTTCAATTGAGAGCACATCTTGGTGAGAAGTCAACAGCAAACCAAATGAGCAATTACCAGCAAACTCAGCTGCGCTGGTCACTGCCGTCTTCCTGGATGGGGACCCCGAGACAGTCCACATCAATGGCTAGAGACATTGTCAGACATGGCCCAGTCGCGCCCTCAATGGCGCTCGTGCATCCAAGCTATTGCCTTCAATGTATAGCTCCTTTTCCAACCCCCCCCAAACATCGGTGAACGAAACTGCGGCAGCTACAACCACTGTTCGGCGAGTACGCGGTTATGACAGCTGACAATGATGATTATGATGACACAAGTTGTGGATCGATAGCGTCGTGATCACCAGGAAACTTTGGTGTGCACATATGGTCAATACTCTTTGTGTGACAGCATGAACAAATCTGATAGTTCATTGCTTCACTCCAGGATCAACAGACGCAAAATTCTATGATTATTCAACCAGTTGCTGAATATCTGTGAAATTCTGTTATAAACTGCACAGGATGTGAGGACGTGGAATAAATTCCTGGATGATAGGAACGTGGCTTTTTTCCTTGGAACTGCTCAAGAAATGAGGCGTCTTAAGAAGCAGTCTGACAGAGTCATCCACTGGTGACTAGCACTAGGAGAGTTACGTGGGACTTTTGCCCGGTTTAATTTTCGCTTACAAGTAGCTCTTCTTTGAGACAGAATTCCGAGCTGTCAGATGACGGTTCTTCTTCTTATGATGCCTGGTATACGATTATTGAATGTCATATAAGTTGATCTAGTGTTTCGGTTACTCATCCCGAGCCATATCACTTGTGCAATTTCGTTGTTAATCCTATCCACTTATCCAATACCAAACGCAGTGACAACACAGCATCATTAGGCTGCCAATTCATTGATTTGTTGTTATGATGAAAGCAAGAAGGCCTTCGCTGCGGAGTTGTTTATCAGAGAAACACCAACTGAGCAGTTACAGACCATTGGATAGGGGAGCAAAGCTCTCATATGCATCTTGTTTACAAAACTGAATATCCATCTTCTCCTTGAACATGCCTTCCTGAACTTTCCTGAATATTCATTGACTGTTACTCAAATGCAAGCAAATGCTGCAAAGCGACTCCACAAAGCCCGTAGTAGATCTCACTTTTCAAGAGACGCAAAGCGGATTCACGAGAAGGCACTACTCGCACGCCTCATCAGTAGTAGGGTAGTTAGACTTTTCTGAATTCCCAATAATGTTACCTAATTGACCATGAGGAACACGCCAAAACTATGGAACTGTCGGGGATGATCTGTGGACAAAACAGAGAAATTAGGTATTAGAACACATGGTCCTACCAAAATGTGACCGATGTGTTGTCGTATCACAGAAACCGTGAGAGTTGGGTGGCTGTTACTTTCTTCGCCGAGGATGTAAACCAGCCTGCACCATAAAAGGATAATACTCAAAAGGTTGCTGAAAACTCTTCGACAGTCCATTTGACCGGTCTTGCTCCTCTTAGGGCTCATCAGGTAGGCACAATCCCCGAGTTTCCGTCAACCTTATGTTCTACTTGAACCCAAATTGGACTGTTTTCGAGAAATTCACTCATTTGCAAACACTGATTTGCAAATGAGTGTATTTCTTTAAGATGGCCTAAACCATCTTCGTTAACACACTGGGTGACATCATCAGTGAACAGTTTAGTGGACAGTTACTTCTTAGCTGTGTGATTTTATATGCCATTTAAAGAGTATCAGCTTGCTCTTGCAGTGACTGAGTAACTGAGGCCAACTGTCCCAAAAGTAAGTTGGTTTGCTTGTGATTTGTATTGCATTGCGGTTCGTTTGCCTTGCATTCGATTAGTTGGTAGGATACCCTGGTACTGAAGAATTTGGTTCGTTCGCTGTTTGTGTTCCGTTTTATTCTGCTCCTGGTGGTGTGACTGATTATCCCGATGCCTTCCATTTTTATCAGTGATCTCCCATCTTTTCGGTTTCGGACATGTCCATACACAGCAGCGGCTGTGCCTTCCTCAAGAGTGCCTACAAAATTGCATCCTCTCACGTAGCGTAACGTCATCACCACTGTTGACCCCCTTATAAACTTGGACAGTTGATGCGCAGGACAGCAGACAGATGGTGATACACACGACCACAAATGCCCACAGAAGCACTGGGAAATATGGGGGAGCATAGCCAACGAACGTAGGGAAGGCTGCTTGAGAACAGTAGGACCATGGCCTCAGGAGCACCGTAAACAGGGTGGCTTATATACAGCGCAGATTTTCTGGCCTGAGTTGAAATCAAGAGAAAAAGAGCAAGAGGCTTGAATAAAGAATCTCCGTAGCAGGCAGTTCACAGAGACAAAGCCAATCGCTCTCCGAATTCATGCTCGATGACTTCACAAACTTGAAGGAGTTGATCAGCCGAGAAGCGGTCGGACGCGACGAAAACGCCCAATAACAATTTTGCCAGTCAGCCGTTCCAACCATCAGACGTACGGAAGAAGGGGCAACTAACACGTTAGAAATGAATGGAAGTCTGAAAATGATTGTGGAAAAACATTATTGTGTCAGTAAGGCAAAAGCAGCATTCGAGGTGTTGTCGCCACCAAGAGCACCAGCAAAGCTAGGAATTAGCGAAACATCAATATGAACATGGAGAAAATTCAATAACTCCCCAAGAATATCAGGGAATGAGAATTCATGGCTTCGCCAAGACCCGACTGCACGGACTTCTGGAGTTACCTACAGAGAGAACTTTATTCTGACCAACGCGGCACTCCCGGAGACAATCTATTCTCAGGGAACTATAGAGTAGTTTCAGCAACTTATTGATTATTTCGAGACCCAACTAACAGAGCAGAATAGAATGTGCACATCGATCAGGACAAAATAGCGGTATCGTTTGATGTGAGCCCAATGTTCACTTCTGTAAATGTTTAATCTACCAAGAAAACGTTTAATGGATTATTGGATAGCCGCTGGAGAAAGATCTCTGCTTAGGCTTTGTTTGACTTTGAATTCAGCGGAAAATCATATAATGAAAAACCACGGGGAGTGCCAAAAGAGGCTCTGATTTTAGAATTTATCAAAGAAATCACAGTACCAACAAGCTGGATCGGGTTGTATTACCTAATATAAATCGCAAAATATGGAACAGCCAAGTATGACATCGTAAAAAACAATGGGCTGAAGCTAAGCTGGTGTTTAAGCTGCTCAGTAAGCCATCCAGTGCATAAAAAAGGGAAACAAAACAACAGGAAACGGGTCCCTCTGGATATTCTTACCCAGATTACCAAATGGAAGGCTATAATTCGAAGTCTACAGCAAGGTGATGCATATGTCCAAGTTCCGAGTTATCGTGTCAGCCGTCAAAGCTGTTTCATATAAGACTGATTCAGGGCACTTTTCAAACAAATTGAGGCATACTGCACTACAAGTAATCCAAAATCCATGCAGAAAAATCTTGTACAGAATTTTTCCGAAGGACTGAGTCTCCAAGAAAGTTGTATTTGGCAGTTGCCTAGAACATCAAGTAGGCCGAAACAACATCAAGAAGGAAAGGTAAACGAATCACTGTCATTCATCAAGAATGTCCCTGAAATGAGTGCATCAATTTTACGGTACTAAAATCCCACCACTTCCTGCGGAGGACAGTGATAAAACAAGAAAAAAACTGTGTAATGGTGACCACGAAATGTAAAATACAAGAATGAATACATGGAATGCCCTGAATACTACTTGGGACCAGTAGTAATGCTTTCCCCACTGGACTTTGTGAACACAAACTTGTTGCAAAAAGATGAGATCAACTCGCATTGATCTTCGTACCGGCGATCACGGAGAACACGAGGTTGACCGAAACGACGTTAACAAACTGAATTAGCAAAATTAATCTACAGAAGTAGGCCAGTGCTTCCATAAAGTTATGGTGGAACAGAATGCTGTGCAACAAGGAAGTAAGCAGATAGGATTGTCTGCTCCTGCTTATTGTAGAGTGGGCTACCAGGCCTAACGGCCCTCTGGGTTTGTCCCTACTAGCCAATTACTGACGAACGTATGGATGGAAGTTTTGAGTCCATTCGGCTCCCACAAGCAATAGTGTTTGACTCGCCTGAGTCACACCCTTTCTCGCGTTCGCGCCTCTCACTATTACGTCACGGTTCACACGTGGCTGACTTTTGCTCTTCTAGCCCGTAAGCACCAGAAATGTGGTCCCGCTCTACTCATATGTAGGGCAGTTCTCGTTTCCGGCAAACTGAGCACATAGGTAAAGACGAAAATTAGTCGGACAGTCTTTAAGTGATGAGTGGAGTCTCTCATGCATAGAAATTTAAGCAAAAATGCATACGTGGTGACCCTTTGAATGTCAAATTAACTTCTCATCCCCTAGGACACCTTAGTTCCTGGTCTTGTGACGATCGACTTGCAATCTGCACATTCTAACCTGAGCCCTGTTTTCTGTTAACTTGATCTCAACACGTCCCTTCGCCAAACCTCAGATGGCTTAATGTGACTTTAAGAAACTGTATGTTGAAAAAATGGATTTAGGGCTGTCTAATCCGTCATATCTAGTGTGTACAAATTCGGCTGACGACTGAGCAGTAGGCGAAGATTCGAGAAATTCACAGACTGAAAGCAGTGACTGCAAAGCGATTATGCCATTTCATGTCGCTAAAACGGATATTAGACCTACTCTCTGGAGAGTATGAGCGAACTGGCAGTGTTAGTGGTGTGGCGAGATGTGTATCCACACCATCTCAAGCTCTCCAGCCTACGCCGAAACCCTTCTGTCTCCAAAAGTCAGAATTTTCAGTATGTGATAATACGAACTCGTAAAAATCACGCGTCATTGGTGAAAATGGGCTGATCCGGTCCAAAAGAACCTGAATAATGATTACCGCAATTGTAAATTAAGACAGTGTACTTAAAAAATCCTTTCCTCTCCTATACCTGACGTGGAAACCGTGCGACGAGAAAACGTACAGGCGGAAGCCGATTGTGAAGAGTATTCGTGAGTATGATAGGTTATACATTACAATGGTTACTCAGGGAAGTACATTAAACATAAACGTCAAATTCACAGTCATCCACAACTAATTTGTTTGTGATCTACGTCACGAGAAAACCTGGTGGTTGTTGATAGTGTGAGTAGATTTTGGGATGTTCAATTGAGATTTCGCTCTGATTGAAGCCAGTCTGTGCTGAAGCCATGCATAACTGTTTCATTCTTAATAGGAATCGTCAGAGGTAAAACTCCAGGCAGTTTCGAACTCGCTTCCTCTCAACTATTAGTTTGAACACTAAACTATTCTGCCACGGGGGCTGATTAGCAGCTGATTAGCAATTAACTCTCTCTTAGACAGGATATGATCCGTCGTGGCTAAACGGTTAATTTTACGAGCTGAAGGTCCGAAGGTCACGGGTTCGAACCTCCCTGGCGTTTCCTGATATGCATACTACTGATGACTGTCAATAAGAATGAAGCACGTGTACAGAACTTCTCGGTTGTACAACATAGAGGAACTTGATGTACAGGAAGAAATATCTATTAAATGAACCTAGTTAGTGTTTCAGAGAGGTTTGCTAAACAATCGGTGGATTTATTGCTGGGCAACGTTTCGCTTTTGACACAAAAGCTTCGTCAGGCCAAGTGAGTAAGTAAGTAGGTTGATTGGGTTTTAAGGCAGTCAGGGTACCAATCCGTGAGATTACTTATGACTAGTGACTTGATCGGTGCTGATTGTTCAGTCTGATGTTCCTGTTTGTTGGTTAGTGGGGATGACTAAGATTTACGATAGATTGGTTAGGGGGATTCGTCTTCATGAACCCGGATTTTCCGTCCTTGCTTTTTCACTCTAGAACACCTTAATGGAAAATTCCTCTTGGGGTCGTTCACAGATTTCGTTCACCTGTGTTTGTGAAAGAGCTGTAGGACGACTGGTTTGGGGATTGGGTGCGGTGGTTAATTGGATCTAACTCTACTTGGACTTTGCACTTTTGG
>NW_008751679.1:1333804-1396852 GCF_000715545.1 Opisthorchis viverrini | reverse complement strand
GCTTGGCGATTTCCACCGCCTCGGCCACCAGTCGCTGTGGTGTGAATCTTAAACCCCATCTCAGGATGTCCACATTTCTAAATCTACCCTATGCCCAGTGTCTAGAGCATGCCCTGCCATTGCTGAATCTTTGACGAACGCCTGGTATTCATCTGCGTTTCTCGGTGGTCTATTAATGGAACGCTTATGCTCACCGATTCTGGTGTGCAATTCCCTGTCTGTCTGACCCATATAAACCGTACAGTCGTTACATTTTATTTTGTATGCATAGTTCCTGGTCATATCCAACGGAAGGAGATCCTTCAAATGCACCAACACAGAGCGTCTCCAACTGAACCTATTAAGCATGTTTTCTCAGATCAATATGACTGAATTTCGCTCTTGGTACGCCAGTTATTGAGCATATAGATGGGCATTATACCCCTTTACTTCTTCCGTTTTTATCCACCTGAAATTACGACATTTCCCAGTGAAACAAATCCGTGTTCTGTTTCCGTTCACGCGCTTTTCTCCTCCCCCATTCATGCGTTGCCATGGGAACGAAAAGAGTTGCTTGTCAGCTCCAATGTGCCCCTTGATTTGTTTTTCCTTCGGTCAATAACAATAGCTTTGTTCTCATTGAAGCTGAAGACCCTCTGACGACTACCATGACAACAAACCAGTGCAACCCCGGGGGAATATTTTCAATGTTTACCAGTGTGTAGTACGGTCTAAGTCAAATACCGTTTTTTTCGCCTGCGCTCCTCAGAAGTGTTTCAACCGTCTTCATACGTACACACCCATACTGCCCTGATGAAAACCAACTACCAATAAAACAACATATATATATATATATATATATTATACTATATACGCTACTATACTACACTATGCCCTGATGAAAACCAACTACCAATACAACAGTATATATACATTATACTATATATACTACTATACTATACTATACTATACTATACTATACTATACTATACTATACTATACTATACTATACTATACTATACTATACTATACTATACTATACTATACTACACTATGCCCTGATGAAAACCAACTACCAATACAACAGTATATATACATTATACTATATATACTACTATACTATACTATACTATTCTTAACTAAACTACACTATACTATATACTTTTTATTTCATTATTTTTGTCATACAGCTATTTTAAAGGACGGTCAGGCTGTCACTATAACGTACCGTGTTCCCTATTCCCTCGAACACTAGGTTTTAACCGCGACTATATATATACATTATACTATATATACTACACTACTATACTATACTATTCTTAACTAAACTACACTATACTATATACTTTTTATTTCATTATTTTTGTCATACAGCTATTTTAAAGGACGGTCAGGCTGTCACTATAACGTACCGTGTTCCCTATTCCCTCGAACACTAGGTTTTAACCGCTCATTTTCTAGTATGCCTAAGCAGTTGATATTCTTAGGGAAAAAACGCTCTAAAATGTACATGACATGACAACAGTACGTAGGTGTGAAGCCGCCACACAAAAAAACCCGCCCCATTCATCCCATGCGGCTTAAATTGCATTTGGAGCGGTCCAGATCGAGTGAAGATAGGGAGGGGGGGGGCAAAACAAGTGCTAAAGGTCAAATAGTTTTGGTTAGAAGGAGACACAGGATTCTCTTGACTGGCTGGGCACCTGAGTGCTATTACCCGCACGAATCGCATCGGAAAACAGGACTTGGTAATCCGAGTACAATCAACCTTAGGTTAAGAAGTGAAAACTTTGCAAATCGCCTTCTGAAATTAGTTGGAATTCCTGTCTAGCAGTTGAGCTGACGAACTGCCCGATTCCATCCTAAAACGCTAACAAATGATAATCGATTCAGGGAGCACAGTGGATTAGCACTTTGGAAAGGTATACTCACTGAATTATGGCCATGTGAATAACCACGGTGTTTCACATTTATAAACCCTCTGCAAACTTAATTTATGTAAACAAAGTTGTGAAGCGAGATTCCAATGAGTCATCAGGATGGGGTGTTTCCCAACTGAATGCATGGCACGTAGGCCGTCCCAAAGTCCGGTCGTGATCCCTTTAATGCTTAGCTATCGTGCGAAGTTGAGAGAGCTTCAAGAAGAGACCCCAGACAACAATTCGGAGTGGATCTCAGGCCACGGATCTCAGGGGCACTAGGCTGCACCCAAACCATTGGGCTATCTCATCTTCAGGTAGATTTGTCCCCGGTTTTGGTAATGTTGCCTACTTGGAGGACCATCCAGGATAGGTGTCATGGTCAGGACAGATGTCAGTAGTACAACAAACAGTGGAATGGTTTGTCTTGGACCGAGTTGTTTGAACTAAACTGGGAACAAGAATTCTGGCCAGATAACTTATTTTACCTTTATTCAAAAGGCATCCAAATTGACTGCTCCAAGCACAGGTTACCCCAACTGTAACACGGCTACAGAGTTCGATACAAGTGCAAAGTCTGGTCTAATTACGCAAGACGCATTTCTGAAAGCGCCAGCCAGGAATTCGACCAGGTAAACCACATTCTTCATGATCAGATAAGTCGCTGATCAACTGTAGGGGTTATCTCCGACATTCAAGACACCTTCTACTACGTGGATAACTTGTCTTTTCCATGCGCACTTGACCAATGAGGAACGCCCTTGATACTTGCGACTATTCTTGGTACCATTTATTCCCACACTTCTAGAAGGGTTAGTTCAAGAACGAGACATCCGAGAGTATGGGCATGAAGGATGAGGTCCACCAATGTTGTCTTCTCCCTCCCATTTTCGTTCACTTTTCTGGTTCACATTACCACAGAGCAAGGAACCGTGCATCGGGTGAATGGTTATTGGACTGTTCGGCTATTGCGCCTTACAAAGCGCTTCAGGGCGCAACTCTCTCGTATTTGTTTGCAAAGCCGATATGAGGAGGTTTTGTTCCTTGGCGATTGCACAGGTCAAGACTGTACTGTCGACGCACCGACCAACAAGACACGAGAAAACGGTGCCATTTTTTGGCGTGCGAAAGTAACATCACTGAGGTGAATGTGCAGTCCTCACAAAACGACTGTCAGAGTAGCTTTACTTTGTGGCTGTAAAAACTGACCTGTTCCCTCTCTGAGGACTTCAAACGTCTGTAAACATCTGACCAGCAATATATTCGTAGTCTGACGGACTTAAATTAGCCACAACATGCACGTATTTGAAACAGCCCGTAAGCTAGTCAGTCCGGAAATGAGTCAGTTCTTCTCAAGCATCACGTGACGGCTATCAGCCCAAAGTAGTTGGGTTATGTACAATGCATGCTTCATTGTTGTCCCCCCCGAAAAAAACAAATCCTTCGACTTATGCACTTTTCTGCATACCAAATTTGTCTTGTCGAGAGATTCACTTGCAGCACAGCCGAATCTCATTTACAAATCTTGGGCCGACCGAAACATGAGGCGGCCTAATGAAGCGCATTCAGTTGGTTAAGAACATCATAAACGAGAGATTAAGCTGGGTTCGAAACAAGCTTTGTCGGAACCAAATTGGTAAGCAGGTGAGTGTATAAGTGAAATTCCGTGCTATTTGGGTTCAGGTGGAACATAAGGTTGACGATAACTCCGAGATAGCGCCAAGCTGATGAGCCCCAAGAAGGGCGAAGCCGGCCATGGGCTGTCGAAGAATTTTCAGCAATCTCATGAGTAACATACTACGTTTATACATCTATCGCGATACCTCGAATATTGTACCAAGTGAAACATGAGGCGGCCTGGTGCAGCACATTTAGCTGCTAAGAAACATCGTAAACGAGGTATTCAGCTGGTTTCCTAGGTGAGTCTCTCGCAAAACCAAACTTGTTTGCAAATGAGTGTAATTCGATAAGCTGATGGCGTTTGTGGGATAAAGCCAACTAAGACTCTTCAATGTAGCAGCTGATGACAACAACAACAAAAATAATATTGTTATTAGTAGCGTTGTCATTGCCACCCTCTCGTCGTGTTACACATGAACAGGATTCAACCCCGAAAAAGCGCGCTCATCTGCGCGTCTCATAGACAGAGTGATGAATTTACGTTGCAGAGCATTGAGTCACGTGACATCCATTTGTGCGCAAACAACGGAGGTTCGTACCAGCCCAAAAGAATGGTTCACTGAGAACAAGGGACTAAAAAGTCACATGCAACTAAATGTCTGAACCAAGGTGAATACTGAAACGGTCTCGTCGAAATCCGAGTGGCTGTCAGTCATGCTGCTTGGACCCACAGAGCAAAATCAATACCCACGCAAAAAAAAACAAACTGAAAAACGTAAGTTGCTGCTGCTGCTTTGGCCAGTGGCGTCTAAGTAAGGCACAAGACACGACTTTAGGCGCCATCTTTTTTCTTCTCCGGGGTAAAATTGTCTACGATTAATGCTACTGTACTCTGAATTAAACTTTATGACGATAAAAAAATACGGAACTGTTTTTCGTTTTGTTTTTGGATACATTTGAACGGTTATTTGAATGAAACTCAGTCCATAGTCTTTGCAGACATGGATTGTACGCTTAAAACGCTTGGCGTGAACTACGTTTACTCAGTTCCACATTGAAACGCAGTTCTGTGGTCACGTGAAAAACTGGGATGTGATGGTGTTCTTTCCAGAGCGGTTCTACCAGCTCAGTTTACNCTAGGAATTCGAAGTCAGGAGAAATACGAAATCCCTCATGCGCAACATAGCTCCACTAGTAATTTGTGGAATAAAAAGAGAACATAAAATTTTACTCCTTTTCTCCTTTTGTGCAATCTTTTGTGCCTGTTCCGTAATGAGCTGCCACCTTTTGCAGGAAATCGTTGCCAGACACCTGAGGTAACTCATAACAAAAAGTTTATCACCTCCACTCCAATTAAGGCCAACATTTTTTTCGGAAACGGCTACGTCGAAATGGTGAGTAGCACTCCGTATTGACACAGGTCAACAAAACCCAGTTCTTGGAACAGAAACTGGTATTTTCTTGGATGAACAGACTGTTCATGATGCTGTTGAAAAATATAGAAAGCTTACGACTGGTTTCAACCTTCTTCGGACTCATCGTATATGCGCAGTCCCCAAGTTTCTGTAAACTTTATGCTCTGTTTGAAATCAAATAGTACGAAATTTGTGAAGTATTTTTATTGGAGACCCGGATGAATCTCAGCTGAACCTTTCGTTCATGACATTGTCCAGTTGAATGTGCCGCACATAGGTCACCTCATGTTTCGGTTGGTGCGATATTCAAGTATATTTTTACGAGGGAAACTGCTCATAAGTTTGCTGAAAAATCTTGGATAGCTCTCCTTAAGGTTCATCAGACTGGCGCAGTCCCTGAGTTTCCGTCAATCTTACGTCATACTTGAACAAAATTGCATGAAGCTTTAGAAGTACACTCATTCGCACACAAATTTGACATGTCTTACTTTGTCTTACTCCACAAGCAACTAGTTACTTCTTGAGATGTGTTGTGTGTGCCATCAAATTGCTCTTGAAAAAATAAATTGACTACTTCTCGGGTTTCTCGACCTCCACTGTTTGATAATTATTTATTACAGTCTTGCGTTCCACCTTCTGACTTATCCCAATTGTATCTCAATAGCTTGTGAAGTCGGGATGCAAGTAAACTATCTTTCATGCCAACCAAAGTCGATTTCAGTTGTATCTGTTCTCCACAGACTACTCGTCTTCTTTTTTAGGCGAGTGGGGCTTGTACGGCTAAGTATGATATAGGGAGCGTGTCACTCTGTTCTAAATGTTTTTCGAATGAATATCGAGTGAAATTACAGGATCTCTTGGATTCCTGTGATTAGTTGAAATCGGTTTTAGAAAACAACATCCTGGGTTTCAGGTGGGATTTCGGGCTGAAGAAAGCTTATGATGTTTCCGCAAGTCTTTGCTAGTTTGCACGCAATGTTCGGAAAACCGGTGCGTCTCTGCTGGATGATAGATATCATTCTCAAAACCGATGTAACGACGTCGTTCTCTGTGTTAGTTTTTGCGTGCAAGAACTTCTGTTTACATCCGAATTCATCTGCGTTATGCTGGGGTGCAAAACGAGGCGCGATTTTTACTTTGAGACATGTTCAGTCTTATGAAGCTGGGGCACTGTCCAATAATCGAGACAGGCGAGCGGTTGTAATGGCCTTGAATAAGTGTCCAACTCTATTCCATCACACATAAGGTAGAGAAAGAAACATTAATTCTAATTTCAGATGCACCGGCCCCTGAAATAAGGTCCCTCCGCAGAATGTTCCAAAATTTTCCATATTTGGAAGGAGTGTTTCTTCGTGGAAAGCCGATCCTGATTGACTAACCAGGTAAAAAGTGGTTGATTCAACTTACCTTAGTGACGGTAACTGTTACTTCCTTAGAATTGCTACATTTTGAAACTTATTTTCACAGTCGCTTACCCATGCATACGACACTATCACTACCTCTAGTCAATATAAGCGTGTCCACCCTTCTCAGAGGCAGTCCAAATGTTCCAAGACAGAATATTCGCAACTATTCGTAGATCAACAAAAGCATCCCAGCACCGATCAGAAGCTGCCTGATTCAGACGAAAACCTCAGATGTTGCCAAATTCTAGAAGCGCTTTTTGTCCATTCTATGCAATTGGAAGTTAGACACTCACTTCCATAAGTCCCTCTTTTTGAAAAACGGAATGAATTGGGAGAGGAAAACTTCAATCGAGCACCAACATGGATTCGAATTAATCGTCTTTTCAACTACTTACAAAGAACCAAAATAGTATCTTCTTTAAAATTCCAAAACTGTGGGTTTCATATCCCTGACCATGCTTTGTGGACGTCGGACCGGCACGATCTTATTCAGACAGTCGGCATTATTTCCTTTCGTGTTTTGCTTGATGATTTTTCTAGAGTAGACAAGGAAAATTCTCGTCGTTCTCACTGAATGAAAAACAATTTCTGGGTTCTCGGGCTGCTTCTCAGACAAGACAATTATAAAGAGCTTGTTCAATCATGAATTGAGGGAAACAAACGAAAGGAGACATCTAGGGGTGGCTAACGTTCGAGTTTTTCGTCTGAAAGCAAAGTCCTATAAATTCAATTTGGTTTGGATCGAACGAATTTCGGTCGCTATTCCGTTGATAAAGGATTGGCACTGAGGCGAAAGCCTGTTGCGAAATCCGATAGAAACCATTTTACACGGATAGTCAAATAAACTCTCGTCGGGAGTAACATTCCTTGGGTTAGTATATCCACCAATCGGAGCACGGTATGCTCTCTTAAGGGGGTTATATTGTCTGCAGCAAGTGGATTGCGTTACAAGGCTATTAATTCCGACTAATAAACGGAACCTACAACACTTTGTCGCTAAACTCCAGAATTGCACTCAAGGCTGGAACATCCAGATCATTAAGAGTGACCACCCCGTTTGGTACCGTCAAAACGACTTCAACTCGAAGATGAATCGTGTTTATGTCGAGCATCACAAGAAAGTTATGGGTAAAATACATCAATGAATAAATCACTTCTATTTTACGTTTTGTTTGTTCAAAATTGCTGGTTTCAAGTGATCAGACAAAAAGCTCCATTAGGAAGCCTCTTGTCGTTTCATGACACGCGACCAAAGTCTTATTCCTCAGCTGGTCAAGCGTTCTGAGCCTGCTCTTGTAGACCCTATGTTTCAGGTATTCTAGCAGAAAAAAAGTTTAGCGGCTTGAGACCCGGTGATTTAGCCATTCACTCAAATGGCTCCGTTAGACAAATCTACCGATTTCCGAAACGTCCACCTACGTACTTCTGGCTCATTTGAGGACAGAGAGATAGGAAGTCAACTTGTTGCCACCACGTTGGACCGATTGGGTTGTCTGCCTTCACTTGTGGTTCCGAGGCATTTGTTTGCGGGATGTAGCTGAAATTAACACCTAAATACCGGAAGGCGCTTTTCCCCATAATCAATCTGTAGGCGCTGCAAAGCGATTCCACCACATGTGTTTTGAAAAATTTTGAATGTTATCCGGGCGGAAGTTCTCCTACTGAACAGTCCCGTACATCGTCATTTGAACTATCTCTGACTTCTCAGGCGAAGGAGTAAGGGAGAGATTCAGCCATAAATTTGATGGGTCTCCCGGTCCTCTTGGCATTGTACACGCTTCGAGTCCTCCAGGACTTATTACACATTCTCAACACGTACATGCTTTGCATCAACCGAATACCGGCGTTTGCAGCATTGAATCACCGCGTGTTAGCCTATGCGTTATATCCACACTCACGGCGAAGCGGGAGAATACTCAAGCGTTGCTGGACATCCCATTGGACTGATTCAGCAACAACTGGTGAAGCCTGCTCTTCTTTCGTCGCTGAGAGAATGGACAAGCCATCATAACTGATGCATCGGACGACATCTGCGTGGGCCTCAGTGAGTGAGCCACACTTATGATAGGCTGATTCGGTCACGTGATCACGTGGCCCTACACAGAAGAATGAGGGGAGAGGTTAGCACACGCTACTTCCCACTCAACGCTCGCACGCCGAAAAAAAGCACAGATTGGGTGTTCGGATACCCGATCGTGTCGGTCACACGAATAGCGTGTGCCGTGCAGCGGGACGATTATGCGTACCAGCGATTTGTGTAAGACACCTATTTCTAATCGCATAATACATTCACGTGTCATATTCTATTGTGCACTCATATGCAAATTCGACTAGTGTTAACCATAGACTCAACAGAATCTCCGGTTTGTCTTATGAATAGCGTACTATATCAAGAAAACACGCTGTGACGTCTCAACTCAACTGAAACATTGAGCGACTTAAGGATATCATAAACGGGTGTTTATTTGAGTTTCTCATTGTCACCAAAGGAAGTTACAAATGGGTGTACACGGTTTGATACAGTGTTGTCTCCAAATGGAACATACAGTTGAGGGAAGTCCTGGGACTACGCCTTTATCGAGGGTACCGAAGAGTTTTCGGCATTGCCATGAGCAGCGGATTATGTCAGTAAAAATTCATTTCGTCCTTTTCTCAGCGTGGCGTTATAGTGTTGTAAAATAAAAGCGCGTCAAAACTTTATAAAACAGTCGTTTTGTCAATCACCCATTTGGACACTCCATGAAACTACCGAAATGAAACGTGATGTTCCGAATCTCGTACAGCGTTGCTTGTAAGATCACCAATCGGAAAAATAATATCAGCTGTTGCAAGACGAATAAATCTGGTATTGTTGTAGAAATTTCAGGAAAAACAGATGGGACAATCAGGAAAATCAGTCGTTAAAGTTTAAAAAAAATACAAGCTCGGCTGTTTCCGAAGATCTCAGTGAATGTAGAATAGTTGGCACAGCAGGAAAACGAGTGCACGAAATTTTTTTTCCACGAGAATTCGCAAACTTCTTGTAAGCTGAAAAATTGCCGAGCATTCGTTAGCTGGTTTAGTGGATTAAAAGGGGTTGATCACGGCAAGCCCGCTGCAATCAACTAGAGACCCGAATGCTCTGCAACGGACCTGAATTAACAAAGACTGTGGTCTGAGTGAGGCCTGAGTGAGTGAATAAAATCTCATGGAACAGCAAATATTAGGGAAATTCGTTCACAGTCCCAGGAAACGGGCATACCCGCCGGAGATACAGGCTCAAGAGGCAAGAACTTCCACTCATCATGTAAGGGAACCAGCTTTCTTGGAAGCGACAAAAATACACCCTTCAGTTCCATGAACAAATGTGTTTCTCTTGAGCTTGGGAGCCAAACGGAGAAAGCGTTGTACTAAGTCAACTGGTTAAACGACCGATGTCCTAAAATTAGGAAAAAAGATTCTATGATATTGCTGGGTCCGTGAGTTCTGTTGGCCAGTTATTCCACCCGAGTTACAGGCTATAAGTAATGAACCTGTGTAGCGAAACTAGGCTACGTGTGAACAATCGACATTTGATTGGTACCCGATAATCACCATTGTTTGAACTTGCTACATATGGTTGTATTTTCACGACGGAAATTCCGGGGTGCAAGGACTTTAGACACGTCATTAATTTGCACCAGTGGATTTCAGTCTCAGAACATACTCCAAGCAGATGTGTCCTAACACGATTCACATTAACCATCCATTTCGTGAGTAAACATTTCCGAAACATTCGAAAAACGTGTTCCTTCGTGGGAGGCGGGTTGTGACTTGGTTCAAGTGACCTTCATGAAAATGAAAAAAAGTTGGAAAGGTCGTTATCAGGCCTTGACTAGGAATAATCTATTCACATACTCCAGGAATCGAGGTCTCGAACGTTCACCACATGTTAAGTGCACGATCTTACATCGGTATACACACGGAAGTGTTTTTTCGGTGAAGTCGTCCAGTCTTACTCAGTGCCTATCGATTGCGGTCAGCTGATTTAAATATGGTTGCCCTATGGTTAGACGCGAAAAATACAGTGCTTCTATATATAGTAACCCTGCTTACGATAAGATCCTAATATCAAATGGCTGAAGTACACTATGCACATGGTCGAAAACTTTCAAAGCGCACCACTGCTCACAGTGGAATGAACAAAGGGGCTATAGTAGAAAGCGGCTGCCTTCTGTATCGTCTGCATCTACATGCGGACGATATTTTTATCTAATGGCCCTAATAAAGTTAAAGCACTCTTGCAACGATTAATCGAACAGGAGCGATTGAGCAGATCTCCCCTGCTACATTGATTTGTCGAAAATCCAATGGCCTGTGAATCAATCAGATGGCCTTTGTCATTTTACTAAGATGCATTATTTAGGTGTCCTGTTAGGGGACTTACATGCCTACAAGCTAGTGTAAAGGCTAGAAATTCCTGTCATATTATGCATGAACAACCTTTACGCGACACAATCTTACCTGAAAACGAATACACGATCACGAGTAATTTCAGTAGTATGGCGATAAAAGTACCGATTTCAGAGCCACACATCTCCTATCGTTGCGTGCACAACTATGTATGATATGTGTGTGCCGAGGGACTTGATGTAGGGATTTCGGGTCACAAGGTTTGTTCATCTTTGTATGAAGAAAACGAGTTTGTCGGCGGCATGAAGGAGATTTCGACACCATTCCAATCGAGTTTTCATCATGGAAGAGAACTTAATCTATCCTGATTGGCCGGGATGCACTGTACAGCTGCTTCGCCATTATTGAGGGTCGTTTGTAATGCACAATTCGCGAATCTCGGGGGAGATTCGAACTAGCGACCTCAGGTTAGTGGCTAGAACACTTAACTGGTCCAAACTGTTTTCATTTTTGGTCTCAATTGTGCGATGGAATTTAGTTCTGTGGCGGATTCAAAAACTTGGATTTCGCTTCTCGAGGGGCTAGAAACTGTGGAGGATCCAATGAGTGTACCACCGGAACTGATTCCAATAAGTTGTGGCGACCATTTCTTGAAGGTCAGTCAACTGGAGCTGGCGGGACGGAAGTGCAAATTTAGTAACCCCCAAAATATCATTATTTAATGTGGAGCGAAAAATGGATGCACTTAATTTTACGATAAACCATCCCGTCGAATTGATATGCTAAATCATTCCACTCTCGCTAATACGGGATGAAAATAGACCGGTCATTGCGTGAACCCGGTGAACCCGGTCTAACCGAATGTTGGTTGCTTAGACACAATTTTGTCGGATTGCCGCACCAGGTGAACCCGGTCTAACCGAATGTTGGTTGCTTAGACACAATTTTGTCGGATTGCCGCACAGCCAGCTTACCTTTCGTGACTTTAATGTCAGTTAACTTGAGGGGCTGGGTGGGTAACCGATGAGTGAAATCATTGGGAAACGGCTCATCAAAATTGTTTGTATGCAGGACCTCATTGTTGATGGAAGCTGTGACATTGTTCAGGGTCTTATCCCATCATGCTGACTATTAGATCGTTTACATGTGGGAAAAACATACAAACGGAGTGGTCAGAAATACTGAACGTTTCAATGACATCAAAACGGGAACTGTAAACAGTCATAGGTGACAAATAATGGGTTAACTGTGACGATGGACTGAGGTAAAAACCTGACCACTGAAGTCACACTGAACAACGTTGAAGTGCTTGCAAAAAAGGTCTTCTACAATTTCTTTTTGTAAACTTTCCGAATTTCAGTAAGACTACACTTGCGTTACAACCTTTGTTCCAGATCGATGTCTTGTAGAAGCACAGAACAAATCCTCTCGACAAAGATGGCCAAAAACGCGTCGATCCATGTGGTGGTATTTTTCACTGTGTGGTGGTAAAAACTAACATGAATTTCAATCAATTGGAAAAAGTTTGGAAGCGATTGAGAAGTCATCATTTCAGAAGAGCTTGGTAAACAATCGGTAGTTTTTATTTGGGCAACGTTTCGCTTTTGACACAAAAACGAAACGTTGCCCAAATAAAAACTACCGATTGTTTACCAAGCTCTTCTGAAATGATAACATGAATTTCCTTCAAGTTCGGATTTTTTCGTACAAATACCGCGTGACAGAAGCACCAGTGAGAGTTTGGTGCTTGTTTGAATTAATCTAGTCCACTTATACAGGGCATATTCTTGGTCTGAGAGTTTATATCAAAGTGATGCTTGAGGATACAACTTATTGGCGTTTGAAATGGATTTGCCTGTCCACAATTGTTTGTCCACTGGATGCTTGTGCAGCGGTGTGTGAGGCGGTTAACTCAAAATAGATGTGGAAGAGTAATTGTGTGTTGGGCAAACTAGTTGCGACATGTTGACCCGTGATGAATGAATAATTGCTTGCAATGACTCTCAGCGCTCCAGTTACTGCGGGGATTCTTGCCTGTGCCTCCGAATTGTTTATATTCCGGCCTAATGCAGCATGACATCGTTATCATGATGCACGCACGCACCAGTAGCCCTCACCTGCTTTTATAATCAACTACTAAATTGTAGCGGACGAACAACTGCAACAAACGCATCTAGGCGGCCAGTATTTTGCCATTCTTTAAGGGGACGTTATAGATATACTAGTCGCCTCCTGAAATTGCACTTCTATTGGTGACCGCTCGTCCAGTTGTTGACCTCGAATATAGCCTGAATAGTCTGAATCTGCCCGTAGATTGGAGAATCCTATCAGACCTCCAAACGTTGGCTGGAGGCCATTTAATAATGCGCCGTAAGAAGCGCGTGCCAGAGCTCAAGCCTTAATATGCCTGAGTAAATGTCAGGCTCTGTTTGGGCCAGGCTGTCCGACGATCTACGTTGAAAATGAATGTGCGCTGAACTGATGCAGAAACCATCGCTGTATCGTCCATTCCCTGTTTTTCATTTCTAACTTGTTATTACTCGTTTGCCCAGAAGTCAGGCCAGGAAACAAAAAAGGACTTACAACAAATTGGTCGATGCTTCAAAAAGGGAACAATATACACTCTCTGTGGAGTGGCATCAGTCAAAGGTGCTCCAATGCACAACTTCCCTGAAAGATTGACAACGACCCAGAATACACAACTCGTTGTATAAGCATGTTACTAAAACATTACTACTCAACTAAAGATTTCGCGTTGGGTTCACTTTACGAACATGAAATATGAGCTATCGGTCTTCACCTCCTCAGCAAAAGATGTGTAAGCCATGGTAAGGAAACTACGTCGGTCACGAACACCCTCCAGAATCGTTCAGGACAAGGGTCGAAAAGATAGACAGCAGCGCAGCACCACACCACACCACACCACAGGTCACTAAGTCAACCGAACTGAGACGCTTAGTATCATTTATTGGTTCTAAAAACGATTAAGTACAAATCGTCAGTTAACTTTGAGGGAAACCAGTTCAGTCCACACCAGACTACTGAGTTTGATTGTATATAGTCGTTGGTTCGCCCAATGAAATGGGCAATTTTTCTTGCAGAGGTTTCATCACCAATTTCATCATCAGTTTCATCATCAGTGCGAAGCGTCAGCAGTACCGGGGCGGCTCATCTAAAATGGTCACCGTTCGACCAGCCAAGAACGAAGGCCACTTTAAATTTGGGCTAGTCAGTTAGGCACGTGAAGAGTGGAAGCAGGCGGATGATAAAACCAGCCACCGTATAGTTGTTTTCAATCCGTCTATGATTTGGTCTTATGGTTCAAAAACATACCAATAAATCGAACTTGCACGATAATTTATGCTCGAAAGTGGCAAACAATCCAATCCCGTCAACAAGCACCCGCATTCTTTTGATGAGTCCAAAATATACGACAAATTCTTCGTTATTTCCAGAATCCAGGTGACAGTCTTATTGGAACTGTGGAACAAAAGACGGTGATTGTGGTATACAAACACAAATGAATTCGCACCAGAATAAATGTGTTTTCAATAGGCTGTGGGTGATCATCGGTTTAATCGTGATATGAGTAGGAGGCGAACGCGGGAATGACTGGAGGTTTGCTTTGCGAGCGCATATAGAGAGAGGCCAGAAATGACAGATAATAGCTGCATTGTCCGAAAAATAAAGAATCGAATTGAATAGGCGGTTGGTTGATTCAACCTTTCAAGTTCACCTTTTTTCGTTCCAATCGAGTTTTTGTTTATCAACTTGCGAAAGTTGAATTCCATTGGGACTTGAGCAGATCATATATGTTCTTTGAACTTTCTCACAAAATCGTTTCAGTGACACAAAAGTCCATAACCCGGACCTGTCGAAAGACCTGAACGTACAAACACACTTTTACGGGTTCTGGTTGTCTGACTAAATGACTTTTTTGCGAGATATGTATTTTGTTCACAGCCACACGACTCTCGTTTGAACGGTCGTCCTCCTGTTCTGGTGTAATTATTCTGGTGAGTCCACACCAAAGGGGAACCACTCGACTCGAGTTTCGCTCTCAATGGAGCTCATCAGCAGTGCATATCCAATGGCCGTGCCGAGATTTGAACCCCGGACATCTGACATGCAAAGGCAAGTGTGTAACCACTACTCCACCAACACACGTTGGACGCATCTGAATTTTCACGTCTGAACAGACCAACGCGTTCACACTTGAGCGATGTGACCCAGTAACTGTCCTGGTTGTGACGATCGATTGACCCTCCAGTCAGGACTTCCCAGTCAGGTAGCGTGACATACATTTCATTCAGGGAACACCTGTTTTGATGTTCGAACTTGAAAAGCCAAGCCAAGCCAAGCCAAGGAATCAGAATCGAATTCGGCACCAGTAATCTTAGCATCACACGTGATTCCACCAGTCTCCGTCCAAATATGCTTCCGATATGGTAAACCATATGTGAAGGAGAACTACGGTTCAAACTGCTTACAGAATATAACTGTGACTTTTAGTTCAATAAAGCCGACAAACCATCGGGTCTTTCCTGAGTATTTCGATCATCTTTCATTGGACAAAAATGAATGCAGACATTCCACTATGAAACCGATGAAGAACCAGCCAGTTGTCGAGAAACAAAAAAAAACGAATTAGACTTTTGAACGTTTTTGTAACAATGGGTCGCTTTCGGAGAAGTGTACAGTGACTTCAGCGAATGTTCCATCACATCTTTATCAATCATTGGTTTTCCAAACTGATATATTCTGTCTTCTACTATTCTTTTAACTTTGCGTGGCGGATCTTCAGCAACCTGAGTTCTGAAGGAGAAGACTTTCGCTAACCTGGTTAGTTTCGTTGGCCAAAGATAACACTGGTGTTAACAGAAGTGTAAACTACTGAATGGAGTAGGAACTTTCAGCAGGTCAAAGGAAATTGTGTAACATCACTACCTGATACACTGTTCTTGGATGCGTAAAACTGTAGACGCACCCTCCAAACAATGACAGTAATGTTTTGGATGGCTTTTGTATGTATGTCCTACAATGCCCTTCTGGTAGAAGTTCTTTTGGGTGAAGCAGATTTTAAACAGTCGTGGCTATTACTGCCTGATCCTGTTCGCTATCAAACATACTGACGAGGATCTCTTCAAGTGACATCTGTTTTTTAATTAATAGGTCATGCATCCTTGGGCTGTGACTTTCAATCTCGGGTATACTGGAAGGGTATTGAATAGACTCATTGATGTTAAACGAACTTCCGTACAGTTGGCACTGTTACAACTGTGAAGGCGTCAGTGAGTGTTTGACTGGTCCTGTCTCATGCAGTGCTGAAAAATCGAATGAACTGCCAGATTTTACTTCTAGAGATTAGTGACATTTGGCCAAATCAAACGATTGTGGAAGGAATGAACTTTTCGAAATACCATTTTCTAGAGATTGGGGTAAGTTGGTCAGATGTAACTGGAAACGCACAACGTTGACTCTGGTCATCCGGTGCATCGATACCTTGTGAATTGTGGCATCCTTAGATGACTACCCCTTTCATACCCCAAAACAAATTTTCACCGATCAATTTATCGGACCATTCTCCTTTCCCATACCGAAAGAAGCTCTCGCACGTGAGATGTGTGTGGCTCGTCAAGGGCCAGGTCAAATGCGAGTTGCTGGATAACAAGAACAAGATGCAATGATAGCTGTGATGGAAAATGTTTTATGGAAGCCTACGACTAATGGAAGGTAAATGAACCGCTGTAAATACCGTCCGTATAACGCGAATTTACAGTACACGACAGATGAGAGAAAAAAATGCAAATAAGAGATAAACACGCGCGTCCTGTATACATGGATGGAAGTATCCTTATTGTATTCTAGCGCATTCTCTGTATCATCCACTTTGCTTGAATGCCATTGGGGATAGGCTCTGCCTACACGAATTTCGTGCATTTTGGCGTCTTTTTTGATGGTCACGCACAAAGCTGAGAAGGGAAGAACAGATAGGGCACACTTGAAAGACCATACTTGATGCGGGAATCACTGAAGACACTTAGCTTCATGCTCTCCTTCTGATCTCCTAATGAGCACGCGTGAAAAACACTCAGCTCCCGTGAGTAAAATTAACAAGTGGCTCGGATGTTATGTGGACTGAATCAAAGGCAGCTTTCAGATCCAGACATTCAACACTTTTCGACTGCGGGTAAGTGTACCGGATTACTAGTGTAATCTACGGTGCGAAAACGTGGTCTATACAGCTGCGACCGCTGCGAACGTCCGTCTGCTCTTCTCTAGTAGTGGCACTTGCTGACGTAAGTCGAAGAAAAATGGGACATGTCAGCAACCAGGCTGATGATTCCGCGATTATCATGAGGGGTTGTCGTATCTTTTACGAAAACCCGGATGGTGCAGTACCTTTCCGTAAGAAGCTTGCCAGGGCGACTATGAAGAGAATGGAAGTCAGAAACCTTATTTTCGTTAAAATTTAGATTTCTAGACTGGCATTTGCGTAGCAACATATTCGCTCGTTACATAGGCTGGAAATATGGAAGTATGCTCTCGCTGTCCGTAGAAATTAAGGGGAAAAGTGGTAGCTTTCCCGCATACAATCTAGCTCACATTCACATCTCAAGCGGAGCAAATGCGGGCCTAGTGTAAATGTGGCGGTACACAGTGCCTGGAATATGTTAGCACGTGATTTTTCAAAGGAGCCATCGATGCCGACCTCTGCACCCTTCACATCGGGATTCTATCCAAAGTTGCCCAAAGGTCGATAGGTTGATGTAGAAGTACAATTATACCCTGGATTTAGCGGTGGAAATCTGTGAGGGAAAGCAGTCCAGGTGTTAACGGTCCTGAATTGTTTGATGCGAGATTGGCTGTGAGATACTGACGGAAATTAGATAACATAGGTCTGTGGTTTGGGTGCTTTGAAAAGTGAGCGGTTTGGAATCCGACACCACCGTTTGGTCTCTCAATGGCCGCTCGCTTATTGCCTGTTTTCCTATTGATTGTGGTCTCATTGTTCTGATCAATTTTTGTGGCTAGATCAGCCAAGGGTAATTGACAACAAAGATAAGGTCCCATATGCCGATATGAATGTGAAGTTCCACTGCCGAAAGACAGTCACTGGAATCGATGGAAGGAATTTCTTGTCTACAGTGAATTCAGCTCTGTGCCGAAACCGAACACTGTTCCTTCTGAAGCATACGTCAAACTTAGTGAGGTTGAAAGCAGTGCTATTCGGACACATTTCGTATGGACGCAAACGCTACTCTTGTTCTAACTCTCAGCTCTGTCGATCAACTTTCGGGAACACAACTACATACAAAATTAGGTTATGTGTACCGGAAGTCCAAAACCCAACACTTATCGCCGAAATGCAAATATAAATAACAACCAACAAGAAGGAATCAGTGGCGACGTGAGGAGATTTGGTTATTTCCAATACAGATTTCGTCTTGTAAGTGGAGACAGTCTATGCTGAAAATAGAACTGTTTCATCCTGATTGTGACTCATCATTATGAAACTCAGAAAGTGTAATTCATAAAGTGAGGTTACGATCAAACCAAAATCTATTACACACTGACTGTGGGACGCTGCTTGGCCGAGAAGCTGGTGTGGGTATCGTTTTGAATTTGGGACCAGACAGACCTCGGTTTTCGTTAGTTTTTTTTCGGAAACTGACTTCTCTCTGACCAATTCCGTGAACTGGTACGACCATTGCAGTTTGAGCGACTAGTTTTAACTTTGTCGACTTAAAGGTCATCCCACTGGGCAGCGCGGCATTTTCTGGTTCTGAATAATCATGCGCAACAATCAGTATCAGTCTTTCAACACTCCTGCAGATGAAGCATTAGGCGCCGGAAAGCGGATGGTGATCAGACAAACCGAAAGACGAAATTTCAAGTTCACACTTGGTGCCTCCCATTGTAAACGCTGTCTTATTACATGTGTATAATTTTATCGCAAGCTTTTGATGACCAATGGGCAAATAAGAAGCAGTGATATGTTCGGACAGTTGGATCTCTAAGGTTGTTAACGGGTTTCGGATGAGCTCATCCAAACTGATACACTCTGTTAACTTTCTTGACCAACGAACACCGGTGAATTATACGCACCACTAGTTCTCTCAGTTATGCTAAGTTTTTGGCATATCCTCTACTCCTTGTTGACCACGTTCTGTGGATTGATAGGCATCTGACACGGTTATCATCGGCACTCACCCTCTAACGGCATTAGTCCTTTCAATGTTACTTCTCACATCAGCAGGAGCATTAGCTTTTTCGGATATTCCATTATTCGTCACACGTACTAAGGTTGACAAGGGCGTTCAAAAGGCTACTACTCGGAACAATCCCTTTTATTCTATCGCTGTTCAACTATTCATGGTTGTATAATTCCAAGCAATAACAAGGTCCAAGTCAAAAGTCATGTGACTCAAGAATTGCTACACCGCACCAGCCCATATACTGATTGTCTACAGTCCCATCATCATACGGATTCGAGTACGTATTTCCTACATCCGTGTTCAGTCTTCTCGCTTAGAACCACGATCCATTAAGATCTATCCGAAAAATTTCTGACTGTATGTTTCTATGTCTGAGGTCCAAAGGGACGCACATACCGGAATCACGTGCCCAATTGTCCTGACCGTAATGGAATCACGTGCCCAATTGTCCTGACCGTCGATCTGGAAACGGGTATGTTCGCGCTGCTATTTTGCGATGTGATTGAGGGTTGGTGGGACTGCTTTAACAATGATGAATCCGACCAAGGACGCATCTGATCTACAGCACCCTGCTCTAACCACACTAATCACGCTAATCATTCCACTTAGGACCTTTCGATTGTTCGGTGCTTTGTCCAACCGGTCTACGCGCTTTCTATCGATGTAGACATACATTGATTGTCGTGAGTGCAGATCAGCAAGATATTGATCCAGTGGTTAAATGGTCTGTTTTTGGCTCTACAATGTACGAACTCAGACAGAACGTACTTTTTTGGTTTGTTCTGCCCGGTATAGTTACTTAATAAACATTCCAACCTCATGACCTGTGCCTGAATGATGTTCAGCTTCATAGCGATCGTAACTGTACTGCTATGCCTTCGATTTCGTTCCTTTTGGTTGGCTATTCTAATGGGTCTGTTGGGTGCACCACTCTCATCATCATCATGGTCAGCTGTAATAACCGCGTACTTGTCGTACAATGGTTGTAGCTGCCACAGTTTCATTCACCGATGATTCTAGGAGGTGGGGTAGGTAGCTGTGCATTGGCGGTGGGACCCGATAAATTAGTGCGCAAATATAGCACTGTTGGTGGACTGTTAAGTGGTGGGCTTGGGAAGGGAGCTATGCACTGACGGCAGTGGTTCGAATGCATGAGGGCCATTGAGGGCGTGACTGGACTATGTCTGATAATGTCTCTAACCATTGATGTGGCCCGTCTCGGGGTCCCCATCCAGGAAGACGGCAATGACCAGCTCAGCTGAGTTTGCTGGTGATGGCTTTCATACTTCACTGCACCACTCTGCAGCTTCATCCTAGTGTTTTGTATCACATGATAAGAAGAGTCGTGGGTGTCAACGGCGTGATGCGCATGTTCTTCCGTTGAACTGACCATTTTTATTCTTGAAGGGGTTGTTCTTGCGTTCGAAGCCACGCTTACTTCAGCTGAATTTGAAGTCATTGTGTTAATAAGAGGTCATAAAGCGGACGACTCATTTTTGCTCATTCGAACGCAACCTTTAGATAGCAATGTTTTGGAGCAATCCTTCTGCATGTTCTTCACTATTTTTTAAAATACTTAATATAGACAACTGTGGACAAACTAGCGCTCTTCTTTTGATTCCCATAGGATAGATTTGGTGTAAATATCAAATTGATGAACCTATATCTCCTGAAAGAAAAACATTCCATGGATTTACGAACCTTCAACATTGCAATTATCTCGTCCTACGTAAGTATCTATATCTATTCATCTGGAACAATCTGGGTCAGAATATTCCAATCTGTCAGCACTTGTCTAGACAGGGCATCACACCCAATTCAAAATCAGCCTGGTCGGCGGTCACGTGATCCTGATCAGCTGCTCGAAACTATCCACCAAATGGTCATGGATCAGCCTGTCTATGCTTCCATACCTAATATTGTTCAGTTCTTAGGCAAATAATAGCCTGTGTTGTATCCTAATTTGTCTGGCTCCTGATGTTAGCACAGTGGTGATGAAGGCGTGTAGATGGGTATTCCGTTGGCCTTGAGGATGTTACTAGATGAGTAAACTGGACATTCATGCATATTGTACATGTTATACTGTAAAATGAACAACAAGAGCAGTTCTGCAACAGTTTTTATGGTTAATTAAGTCGAACGGGTGAGGATTCCTTAGAATGAAGCATCCACGCGTTTCCAACAGTTGACAAACAGCCGTTGTGAAAGGGATGTTTGTAGGCCTAGTAAAACGGTTTGGGAACTTTGAGTGGGTTGGTTGCAACAAACAAAAAATGCACAAAACAACGGCAGTAAAATGTGATCTGAGGGGAGCGATTTGTCCACAAGTGAGGCTGCTTTGAAACACGCAACTAATTTCTTCATGGTCCATCATCCATGAGATATCTTCCTCATTTGCAACACGATTTTACTGGTGCTGGAGATTTTTCAGTAAGCTGGACGGTTGTCGCCATTTGTGCATCTTGTTCCACTTTCATTTTGCTGAACAAAACGAATCAATAAGAAACAAGTCGTAGTTGGGGTTACGAAATGTTTTCAAACAGCGGTTTTTCGCCTGGTTGGAGTATTGGGAGGAATTGATACAAACACGATGATCCTCATAAGGACCTAACTTGATAAGATCTCCCTTTAAGAAAACGGTGTCTTCGGTTCAACATATTTCTATTGGTACTTCCCCTACGAGGAAAAACTTCTTAAAGCCTGGAGGACCTCCAAGAGACCAGTGCCTTCCGTATACAGACAGATTTGGGATCCCAATACTATGTTATGTGGCGGATCTACTTAGCACCATCATCGAGCGTTTCTGTGACACCGGTGGACCATTCTGGGGTTCACTTGCGGTGTTCACGGTTGGTGAACACCCCACACTTGTAATAGGTCGTGAAATTAATACAGGTGAAGACAAGAGTGGAACGAATGATGGTACCTCGATAGATATGTAAATGTTACCAAAAGTGCGGTGTTTTCTTGTGTCAGAACCTATCACCGAATAACAACGAGAATATTAAGATTTTTACACGTAATCGGGTTTTTAGACAGTTTCTATGAGTGGACGACAGATTATTTTGCTTAATTTTGCTTGAATCACCCAGTTACTCATTGCTCTTGCATATCATATGATAAAAACATGATAGCTGCCACAAACGACAGCTTGATATAAAGGAAACCACTCACAAGGTTGCTGAAAACTCTTCGACGGCAACCTCTTCAGCAACCTTGTGTGTAGTTTCCTTTATGAAAATATATTGCGGTATCTCGAATATCAAGCCAACTGAATCATAAGGCGGCCTGTGTGCAGCACATTCAGTTGTAGAAAGATTCAGTTGAGTCTATAGTGAAAACCAAATTGATTTGCAAACAAGTGTATTCCTCGAAAACGGCTCGACATCCTTGGCTGCAGGCAAAGCTGGGCAATTTAACACGACCAGGAGTATCTCACAGATGAATGCAGGAATCGGACAGAAACCGTTCGGGGGATTCTGAGGCTATGATGCACGGCCCCGCAATGTGCTTTAACGTGTGGAGAATGTTGCCAGAACAAACTATATTCTGATGTCTCAGTGAGCAGTATGATTCGATCAGCGATCCGATGAACTGAACACATTGCAAACTTGTCATCAGTAAGGAGTATGTTGGGAAGACTCCGCCTATATTTAAACCGACTTGTCGATTGCCTGGTTAACCAGTTGCAATAGATAGACAGTCCGGCAGTCACCCTTTGTTTTGTTAGTAGTTTAAGGGGAGTTTGGGTTTTTAATTGGAAAATCTGATAAGTGGTGTACAGCTGTCTCATTACCATTGGAAATCATCATCAGTGCGCACCTCACAAAACTACACGGAGCCACCAACCCGTGACCATGTGTTGACTGGCTGCTTTTCAGCACAGACTGACGTCACTTACAAGACGATATCTCCATTAACTATTATTGTTATTGAGCCATTCCGGCTTAGCGGTATTCCAGGACTGCAGTCCACAGAACGAACAGATATTGAAACAAATTAATTACCCGTGAATGGGACACGAGGCACAATGCATCGCTTTATCTCATGGTTTAACCCCTTCACACTGTATGGTAGCCGACACGTCCCAAATAGCGGTACTAAGTTTCAAGTCAACAACACTCTTGTACTATGAGAAGATCATACGTTAGCGTGGCTGATTTCATCAGCTCTTAAACGTGACAGTCCACCTGCAGATCTTATTCAGTTCTATGGATCATTTATATGGTGACGTTTACGAGTCAAGATTGACTGAGATTACAGGAACGGAGTATTTCCCAATCTAGTCTTAAAGACTTATTTTTCTGGAGGAAGATTCTAAGGGAAGTAGTTGATAACTCCAAGGCTCTCTCAGAAATGAGTGTTCCCCTGTGAGGTTAGTCTAGGAGGACGCAGTCCAAGAATAGATCTCTCATGCACATTTTGTTCCAGTGTGATTAGTGTTACGCAAACTACCTATTACTCCAAATCAGAAGCCAAATTCTCTCTACCCGTAAATACCTTTAGGTCGCTGTTACGATTATATTTGATCTGCATACAACCGATTTGGGCTGTCAAAATCTGAAGTACGAACTCCCCTCGAAGTGAAAAATTCCACTCTATTTTGTCAGTTGTGTACAAGAATCGTCACAGCTTCAAACATTGGATCAAGTCGCCCAAGAAGGGAAATTTGTAAAAAAAAATGGAAGCAATTCACATGAAACAGTCAATTAAGCAGGTCCTCGGTGAACCTTAAGTTTGCGTTGGGTTTTGTTATTGAATCCGATATTAGCAACTTATCGATTTCTAGTTAATGACTACAAGTTTCTACTAATAGTGATTGTTGTACTGTTCTCGAAGGTCCAACACGACCAGCAGTTCCCAGCTCAAAAATTTCCTATTCAGGCGTAGAATAAACGAAATCATGGCCGGTCGGTTAGTGGTCATAAGGAACACCTTCGTTATAAAAGTGCTCACCGTGTACTTACAGAGAAGCATTTGAACATCTTACATTATCTTTTAAGTTGCTGAAATACAGGCTACAGAAAGTGCTGAGACTTAGCGCCTCGAAAGCTACAATCTGCTACGTCTTTCTCGAAGTTTTCTATGAGAAGAATCTACTCCGATTTATGTGCTAGGTCGCATCCACTCCGAGCATCACAGAAAATGCTGGAACAATTGATCAGACTTCGAATGTATATGCCAGATTTCGGTGACTCAGTCCCCCGATAACCCCCGATGACACAAAAGGGAGTAGGCTGCTGGCTACCACAGTAGTAATTAGGTAACAATTAACAATGATGATGAATTAAAAAAAAAAAAATAATAAACTAATTAATAAATAATAATTACGTAGTGATAGGGTCGGCCACATCTGAATGGCCTTCTTATTCACCGCAACAAGAGGTTGACTGGTTTTTCTCTGCATAAATGGTCCATAGTCAGGAGTATTCCAGATTGGAAATCGTAACCCACCGTGGTATCGGATACCCCAGTGTGCACCAAAACAAGAAGTTGTTTACTCTGGCAACTCAGTGCACACGTCCACTTGCTGATCTACAGCGCTGGGGAAAACGGCCTAAACTTTGTAATCTACTACTCATAAGGTTGCTGAAAATCTGTCGACAGCCCACGACCGGTTTTGCTCTTTTCAAGGCTCATCAGGTAGGAGCGGTCCACGGGTTTCCGTCAACCTTATGTTCTACTTGAAATCCAATTGCACGAAATTAATGAATATACACTCATTCGCAAACTACTTTGGTTTTTTTGAGAGACTCAACTGGAACCCAGCTGAATCTCTCGTCTGTGATGTTTCTAGGCAACTGAATGTGCTGCACCAGGCCGCCTCATGTTTCGGTCGCTACGATATTCGAGATATCGGGATACATGTATATCATAAGGTTGCTCATAAGGTTGCCTGAGAACATCACAAACGATAGATTCAGCTGGGTTCCAGTTGAGTCTCTCGGAAAAAACAAATTAGTTTGCAAATGAGTGTATATTGACCTAAACTCCAAGTACCCCTCTGCACTATCGTCCAATCAGCTGTGCGTCGTTGCTCACCGCTCCTCAGAACAGCACCGACTTATTGAGAACATCACAGTGAGAAATCTCGCTTACCACCAACCGAGTTCATGTGGTTCTTCCATTGGCGTAATTTTGGAGCGTGAGTGCAGTTCAAAATACTTCCTGCTGGTGTGATTATCAAAGATTAGTACAGTCGATTCAAGGGGAAATCCCTTGTCAGCTAATATAACAGAGCCTTGCGGAACATATCCATTCACACACATTTTAGATAAAGAATGGCGCTACAAGCAGTTAACATGTTTGCCAGTAATCATTCCTTGAAAGCTTGCCTACTCCTTGCAAATGCCAAGTTAGTCTTCTTAAGTCTGCCCTGCTTGGTCTAGTGCCTAGAATCTAATTTCAATAAAAAGCCTGACACATGTTCGTTGCCATGTGTAATTTCCCAATGGTTGAACCATAGCTGCTGTTATGATCATTTCTGTAAAACGTCATCAGAAATAGTTGTTCATTGTGCATAAAGCAGTTAACCGATTACTTTCATGAAGGAAACTACTCACAAGGTTGCTGAATACTCTTCGACGGCAACCTCTTCAGCAACCTTGTGAGTAGTCTCTTTCGTGAAAATATACCGCGATATCTCGAATATCATGCTAACTGAAACATGAGGCGGCTTGTGTGCAGCATATTCAGTTGTAGAACATCGTAGACGAGAGATTCAGTTGAGTTTCTCGTGAAGACCAAATTGATTTGCAAATAAGTGTAATTCTCGAGTTAACCGATTACTTTGGTAGGAATCTCGCAAACTCATGACGGTTGTCAACATGATCTTTGGGCTCGCTCGTCAAGATGAACCATTGAAACAGCTAAAATTTTACAACCCGCTAGGTAAGACCGGGTATGCGAGAGAGGCATGCTTAAACCAGATGATCTTGCGGTGTACGTAAACTTCTCATGAAACGTTTTTGTGCGTGCCAACTATGAGTAAAAAATGATAGTTTTTCAGAACTTATTTCTCGTTTCAACACTTAGGAATGGGGCTTAATTCGTAACATATTTTTTGATTATCTCCGGAAGCTAATTAAGCTTAGTAGAGGCATTGAAATACGAAAGTGTCGACACCAAAATCTTACCTTGCTAAGAGTCGAACTGCTTCATCAACGTTTTCTGACGTGCAAACGCTTGTCTCCAGGAACATTACACCGTAAGTCTGCCAAAGAATAAATGAAAAAAGACGATTTTTAGACATTTTTAGTTATTCGCAGTAAGGTTATGTGCACCACAGTCATCCACGTTTAAAAGACAGAAGCTCATCTTGACTGACATCGAATTTTGTATTCTGTAGGTGAGGAAAAGCAACTGGATCTGTTGTATTACTTCTTTTCCATAGTAAATTCCAACCAATAAGCATTTTGAGGAAGTAAACTCTATAATACGTGAATTCATCAACCTCTTGTTAACAGTGTAAATAGCACGTAGTTCACGGCGATAAAACCATCTCCTTTTTGTGAGATGTCCATAGTAGAACTTGTTCGCAGTCCATTATAACATCCTCGTCCTCGTTGGCGATACAATTAGAAGGATTTCTCACAAGCTGGAAGGGGCGAAAAAGTGAGACACTAAATACGTCCTTGCGCCCTATCGTTTCACACCAAACGCAACTGTAAGAAACAGTGCTTCACCAGCAGAGGCTTCATCCAGCAAGGAACGAGTGCAGTATTCGGTATCATGCTTCCCGTCAAACAGTACTAAGTACCAACGTCATGGAGCTAAGGTTCTCGAATTCTACCCAGGGAGCTGGGTGCTGGATTCAGTGCGGAGCTCACGCGTTACATGGAATAACGTCCACGGCAAGAAGTAAACTCAACATGTTAGTCAGTACCGATGACGACACTCCGATGTCAAGATTGTGCGGAAAGACCGGATATCCTGCCGGATAGGCTTAAACTACCGACAAGTACAAGTGAGAGGAATGTGGAGGAAAATAATGCACTCATTTGTGATGAGCCCTAAATGCTCTAAAACCCCTCAGAGAGGAACTCTCCAAAAAGTCATCCGAATGGTGTTCAACAAAAAGTAGACTTCTAGCCGTAGGGTTTACACACACACGCACGATCATGCGTGCTAACTGATGCACGGGGAAGTCAGCCAACAAACTAAACAATCACAGGTGTTTGCTGCTTCGCAGGTTATTGATGGTACCCGTTTGAGCATCCATTTCTTCTATAGCTGAGCCACTAACCTAGAACTTCTAGTGGAGATTTGCTTTTCAGGTAGAAGTAACACCACTGAGTTGTTCAAACCCCACAGATATATTTTTACGGAAGTTTCTGATGAATAACTCCGCATAATATCATTTGGTATAACCCGTAAACTGTTATTAAGAGCACCCCCTTTATGCTTTGGAAACAAATTTCACGCTGATGATATCAAGGGGCCTCGTATGAGGTTTGGATTTGGCGAAATGGCAAAGGCAAACATCCACACCTTCTAGCATCCAATCTTAGCAGCCATCAAAACTGTCCTCCAGTTCATCCCGTTCTGACAGACCATCAACCCATCAACGCTTCATTTGTCTTCAACTCATCAGCGAAAACCACTAAAGGTCACTTAGTAGCCGAGTAACTATAGATAAGACAGCATCATCACTGGTCTTGCCCATTGCGTAACGGACGTTTGGCTCAACTTACAACGCCCCCCCCCACATGTGTTGGCAACAGCCTGAATGGAAAAATGAATTGAAGTAACAATTGCTAGTCAGCCAAATACTTTTATTTGCCTACTGAGTTGATTTTGATGGGAGTCCTAACTAAATCCAGCTGAATCTAGCGTGTATGATAAGCGAAACTGGTCGTGGGCTGCACAAAAGTCGTCAGTGAATGGAAAAATGAATTGAAGTAACAATTGCTAGTCAGCCAAATACTTTTATTTGCCTACTGAGTTGATTTTGATGGGAGTCCTAACTAAATCCAGCTGAATCTAGCGTGTATGATAAGCGAAACTGGTCGTGGGCTGCACAAAAGTCGTCAGCAACCTTACAAGTAGTGCGTTTAATCTAGAATTAGTGTTCAGTCTTGTGCAGCCATTAAGCTACGTCTCATTTCATTTTATGTGAGCATTCGCAGGAGTACAGTGTTTCGCTTTATCTGTGCCACCAATCCTAGTCTGGCTACCTACAACGCATGCCTGAAAAAGCAACTTTCAGCTTACCGATCCCAGCGATTCAGTCTTACTAAGCGTGGTTTACATTTAGTGCCGTCTAGTCAGGTTTCTTCGCTTGGAGTCGCCAGTTATTTTCTACGCCTGTCGGCGTTTGTTTTGGAGGGAGGGGGCGTTTGATAGTGAGAGTACTCAAAATGTTTGTAAGGTGATAGCTTTCAGAGATCAGGTGATTTATCTACCACGGTGACGAATATTCTTTTGAACCGACTGTGGGGATTCCTTCAACAGTCTCTGTTGACACAATGGCAAAGTGTTCATTACTCGTTAAGGCTCTTAGCGATGGTTTTTCCTAAAATGGTTGAAACACATGTGCGCGAATCATTATGAGGGAAATTAAATTGGAGTGTGGCGCACAATCGGTTGCATGGTATCGGTGTTGTTTTCTATAATCCCTCTATATTTTTTTCACGGACAGCCAGTCGATGCTGTGGGAGAAAACAAACAGCGTCAACATGAAGCGAGAAGTCGGGGGTTGTTTTGTTTTCAAACTTTGGTCCATTATCACCTGGGCTAATTTCCCCAGAGTGCCATTGGTATTGATGTCTCGTCAATGTCAAGTGAAATGAGTTTGCAAGAAAAAACAACCACGGCTTGGATAAACAACACTGTTCGGAAGTGGAAACCTTGTGGAAACAGCCTAATCATCTGGGTCCTACTCAGTGTAACATACGCAGTTTCTGATTTAAAATGCCACCAGTCTCGGCGATGGTCGCTCAGTCAATCGGAATACGTATAATTTGCGCTGTAGCGATCGATATGTGCAATATATAACACGGGCGTATGTGGTTACACGTAATGAGTCATTTGCATCCAAGCGCCGAGGCTACACACTCAGAAATATAATTTTCCAGTTTTCGTTTCTACCCTATCTCCGACACGTCACTTTTTCTCAGGTCAATTGAACCCCGTTAATTTATTGCTTCCTATGGCAACACCTTCGATTTCCGTTCTTTTTACTTTTTGGTTATCCCACCTTCGTTGCTCAGGTAAACAATGTTCCGTTGTGACAACTACATGGTTTGATAAGCTTTGTTGTCATGGTAGCTGCACCGTAGCCAGAGTGGCTACTTGGCTTTTCATTTTTCCTCAATTGTGATTTCCGCTTGGCAGTGAGGCCAGTCTATGTTGAAAAGCCGAGAAGCGCTGTGGGGCTGCTTAATCCTTATTGGGAAACATTTCCAGTGCGCATCTCGCGAAACTACCGTGGGAGTTTTAAACCTGTGACCTTCAGGCTAGTAGTCAGAACCCTTAATGGTCCGGCCACGAGTGACTCAAACCGGGAAGTGCAAGAAACCGTTGAAGAGGTAGCAACATTGGTGAACAGTCAAAAAGCATGTAACAAAGCTTCCGCAGCTATGGAAAGTTGAACAAGAGATTGACGAGAACGAAACATTTCAGGTATCAGACAGATAAGAAACACCAGGATAAATGAGGCTCCAGTTCACAATAAGAACCCGTCCTTTTGAGGATGAATGCAACGGATCACCCGACTGTAATGTACCAATGCAATACTAGACTCTGTCACCGCATTCTGTCACTAAAGCTTCAGCCTCTCTTAACACCAAAACCCTTGAGAAGATAGGACTGACGTTATGATTGTCACAATCATAAACGAAGCTCTAGTTTCGTAATCTGTGAACAATACAAGATTGTTGTAGTACCGAAACATATGCTTACAAGATATACCTTGTCTACTCATTGCGGTAGAACAATATCATAAGAATCTCACCGTATTTTGAGATTATTTGTAGCTAAAGAATCAATTTTTTTTGGGTTGATCGCGCTCGGAATAACTGAATAACAGGTCTTGGTGTGCACACCATGAGTGAACTTGATACAGTGGTTAAAGGGTTGATTGGATGTCTGACTCAAAATCCCCAGCATGTGAAAAAGTCATGAATTTTCCAGGGAAAAAAGAGTGTGTCAGTCTACTTGCCATTTTGGTTCGATTTATTGAAAATAACGGTTGCGAAATGAGAAAGCAAAATACTATGGCGCTGAAGGCCAAACTATGGTGATAGGTCTTACCACGGCGAACGTTCTGCCCATTTCAGTCGTCACACAATTTTCCATTTCCGTCTTCCTGAGGTCAATCTTGTTACCCACCACAATAACCGGAACCTTTTGTTCGCTGCCGAATTCCTATGGATCAGAAGTTGGAGAAAATACGATCGATTAACTCAACTGAATATTTGAAGTTTTACAACCAAAAAAAAACGAATATTTGAAGTTTTACAACCAAAAAAAACCTAACAACTGACAGAAAGACGGGTTACATTTAGCTGGCCTGGAAATAAACTACTGATCCAAAACAATCAGTAGAATAAGTGACATCAGCATTCACATCGGCCTAGTTTGACCAGTCCTCCAACTGTCCTGACACACACTCTCTCAGGTCAGGACAAAGGTGAAGAGATACTAGAGCCGAGTTTTATCCCCCATCGGAGACCATCAGTAGTGGGTAGCCTAAGTCGAACAGAATACTGAACCCTGGATATCTGGAATGGGAGCCTGACGTGTTACCAGTGTCCCAATGATGCAGGCCAGGGGTGTCTGATATATCTCTTCTAGCGTGCAGCCTGCCCTTCTTTGGCCATCGGTTGCATAAAAAAATTAAGCGATTTGTAATTTAACTAAAATGTTGGACTGGTTGTATCTCCAAAGCTCGTTAAGTATAGAGAAACGGAACTTGAGTGGAGCACAGTTGCACCCTACGCTTTCAGTTCTCGTGGCTGTATATACACTACCTAAAATAAACGAGTAGCATATGTTTGACCGAATTCAGAGTGAGGAGGAGTCTGGTCCAAGCATATGTCGACGTTTTCTGCACTGTCCAATTTATTTACCCTGGAACTGTGAATGGTCTCTTTGTAATGTTTCCTGTGGGTGAATCAAATCACATCACATTAACGTGGCGGTCGCACTTGAGTATTGCAATGATCTCACCGACTAAACTTGAGGTTCAAACTGACGGAAGTAATCTTATTACTAGGCGACCTGGGGGTAAAGTCCCACTGTCAACTGTGGTAAGAGTTTACCTCCTGGTAGACGGCATTCGTATATTTGTACGGTGTTATATCTTCTGATTCGCCAATCTGTGGTATCTGCTGCTGACCCGCTCCAGTGCCTAGTGCCGGGAAAAAAAAACTCACGGAAGGGAACACAACAGCCATATTCCGAGCAAACAAGTGTGAGAGAGTGAGTGCGTGTGAGTGCGAAAAGTACAACGGCCTCAAGCTATTTATTGTGAAGACACTGTCTGAACTCAGTCCAATGCTGATGCACACGGTCTGGCTTTGGTACGAGGCTGTGACGTGCTGCCTATAGTGGGGGCGTTGTCTGACCTTGATCAACACTGACTCGCGCTGTTTGGGTTTGATACAAGGCTGTGACGCGCTGCATATTGAGAGGTCGTTGTCCGTCTGGTCAACATCTAGTGGAGCTGAGAGTCTCGGTAGATTTCGGACATTCAGAGGTTGCTTTCAGAAAGCTGACTTTCCTGATATACGGTTATACGGTTCTCAGAAGAAGGCTTCAAAACTGCGCAGTCAGTTCGCTTATCAGTTGACTACGGTCCCGGTAAAATCGAAATACTCTGGAAGTAACAGGAGTTCTGCGGTTCTCACAACTCATGTTGCGCTTGGTGGCGTAAAATGCCAGACTTGCTTGCTCTAACACCTGTGTTTTTAGGATAGGCAACCTTCCGGCCAAGTGGAACAGACTTTTAACTCGCTGGCTTCTGCTTGGGCCATTCAAGGTAGGCCTAGCCGCACCCATCTCCTCCTTTCCGTTCTGTGGTTCAGATAGTCTGTACTCATCAATTTTCAGTGCTTGCACCCATAATTTTTTTAACAGTACACTATTTTGAGAAGCACACCTCTGTACCCAAAGTGAACAGCTTCTCAGCGAGTGTAATAAATGGTTTAAGAACTGCTATCCTTAGGAGTGCCTTTGCAAGGAAAGTTATAGGTTGATGGAACAGGCCGGAAGACTCTGTTGATAACAGTGCTAAAGAAGGTGGACAGGCCCAAATTTGATATATTCGCCAGTGGGAAAGCAGTAAGGGTTAGAGCGATTGAATCCTGCGAGAAGCTGACAGAGCATGCTTTTACGTCACACACCAAAGATGAAGTAGCTCGGCGCTAACTCTCCTATCAGAGATGTTTCCTGCGATGTCTTGTCATATCCTCTCCGCCAACCTACAACTCCAGACACTGTGCTTCTGGTCTTGGATATGAATGTTAATTTGAGGGACTTTCCTCAGAGCTGAAATGACTGCCGTGTTTATTGTCCACGCATAGTGCACAGGTGATCACGAGAGACTGTCTCATCTATGTGCGCCTCACAGTTCGGAATTATTCAGGACAACGTTTCAACCGAATATGCCCAGAGCTTGCCGTGATTGAACCAACTATGGACGCAGTCAAATCATGGAGTTCAATAAAGAAGGCAACTAAGCATGAGAAGTTCCCGCTCTTTCTGGGGCAACTACTTTTATCCAGGCCACACGCACCTTTTTTCGGGAAACAGTCATCCAAAGTTGCCACGTGCTAGATTTGAATCCGCTTAACGAACCTATGATTAAAACCCAGTGACATCTCTTCATGAGAAAGCCATCCAGTTGTCAACGGACGTTGAAAGGAAATTTCGCTGGCAATTTAGACTTTATGAACAATATTTAGTGGCACGGAACCCTCGGAGAATGGTCAACCCCCGAGGAGAATGGATCGCCATCAATCGGACAACTCTGCTTTATTCAGTCCGAGTCAGCATATGACAAAAGGCAAAGATAGCCGCATCCTGGACTAGAAAGGAACCTAGCAGTTGACTTTGAGGGAAAACGAAAAGGGTTGTTTTATCTGGAACCCGCTGTGTTTGTAATTTCTTGGGTAAGAAGGCAAGAATCCGCAAGCCGTGTGCAAGGAAGATTGTGCGCTTATCCACGGTGTCCCCCACCGTTTTGACAGATGTGTTAACGTTTTGAAGATCATTTTAACTGACCTGGATAAGATGAAAGGTTCACATAGCCGACTCTCAAGAATCGCAGTTCGTCAAATCAGTCCATCAGTCTTTGCAACCGACGTTGATTAAACAAAACTCCTAATCTCATTTGCTGTTGAACTAGATAACCGGACGGCGCAGAGACGACTGTTCATTGGGATCCAATCCAGCAAAGCGCGTTCAGCTCTGGGGCTGAGTGCAAATCCCACGCCATATATTCCACGAGTCATCGCTTCTGGATCACCGGACACACGGAGGGGGAGATATGAAAGAGCTGAGTTCATCCTTGGCGTTCTGAGATGTAGAACCACGCTCAGGTCTTGTATGCGTGTTTCGGAGACATCAATTATAAGGGAGTACAAGGTTTCAGCAAACAATGCCTGTTTGCCAATTTGACACAGAGTACGGACGTTAAAACCTCCTATATAGAAAGGATCTCATCGATTTAGAAAGATGTTATTTTTTTAATGTTTGTAGGCAGCGAGGAGCATGAGGCCCTTTGATCAGATGACTGACAGTCAAATGGCCCAGCGACGTTTGCTTATGCGGTGGGAAGGGGTTGGGGAGGGACATCGGTGGACGCTGAACTGCGCGGGCAAATGATGCTTCCCGGTTTTCTTTGGGGACCCTTCCCGGAGATGACGACTCAACAGTCTGACCTGCCCCGGAGATGCTCAACAGTCTGACCTGCTCGGCTGCAGGGGGTTGGTCTTACCCAAGGGTGCAGGGAATAAAGCATTACTGTCTCATTCCTTCCTCGGCTGCGCACGTGGGGCTTAATTCGTAACATATTTTTTGATTATCTCCGGAAGCTAATTAAGCTTAGTAGAGGCATTGAAATACGAAAGTGTCGACACCAAAATCTTACCTTGCTAAGAGTCGAACTGCTTCATCAACGTTTTCTGACGTGCAAACGCTTGTCTCCAGGAACATTACACCGTAAGTCTGCCAAAGAATAAATGAAAAAAGACGATTTTTAGACATTTTTAGTTATTCGCAGTAAGGTTATGTGCACCACAGTCATCCACGTTTAAAAGACAGAAGCTCATCTTGACTGACATCGAATTTTGTATTCTGTAGGTGAGGAAAAGCAACTGGATCTGTTGTATTACTTCTTTTCCATAGTAAATTCCAACCAATAAGCATTTTGAGGAAGTAAACTCTATAATACGTGAATTCATCAACCTCTTGTTAACAGTGTAAATAGCACGTAGTTCACGGCGATAAAACCATCTCCTTTTTGTGAGATGTCCATAGTAGAACTTGTTCGCAGTCCATTATAACATCCTCGTCCTCGTTGGCGATACAATTAGAAGGATTTCTCACAAGCTGGAAGGGGCGAAAAAGTGAGACACTAAATACGTCCTTGCGCCCTATCGTTTCACACCAAACGCAACTGTAAGAAACAGTGCTTCACCAGCAGAGGCTTCATCCAGCAAGGAACGAGTGCAGTATTCGGTATCATGCTTCCCGTCAAACAGTACTAAGTACCAACGTCATGGAGCTAAGGTTCTCGAATTCTACCCAGGGAGCTGGGTGCTGGATTCAGTGCGGAGCTCACGCGTTACATGGAATAACGTCCACGGCAAGAAGTAAACTCAACATGTTAGTCAGTACCGATGACGACACTCCGATGTCAAGATTGTGCGGAAAGACCGGATATCCTGCCGGATAGGCTTAAACTACCGACAAGTACAAGTGAGAGGAATGTGGAGGAAAATAATGCACTCATTTGTGATGAGCCCTAAATGCTCTAAAACCCCTCAGAGAGGAACTCTCCAAAAAGTCATCCGAATGGTGTTCAACAAAAAGTAGACTTCTAGCCGTAGGGTTTACACACACACGCACGATCATGCGTGCTAACTGATGCACGGGGAAGTCAGCCAACAAACTAAACAATCACAGGTGTTTGCTGCTTCGCAGGTTATTGATGGTACCCGTTTGAGCATCCATTTCTTCTATAGCTGAGCCACTAACCTAGAACTTCTAGTGGAGATTTGCTTTTCAGGTAGAAGTAACACCACTGAGTTGTTCAAACCCCACAGATATATTTTTACGGAAGTTTCTGATGAATAACTCCGCATAATATCATTTGGTATAACCCGTAAACTGTTATTAAGAGCACCCCCTTTATGCTTTGGAAACAAATTTCACGCTGATGATATCAAGGGGCCTCGTATGAGGTTTGGATTTGGCGAAATGGCAAAGGCAAACATCCACACCTTCTAGCATCCAATCTTAGCAGCCATCAAAACTGTCCTCCAGTTCATCCCGTTCTGACAGACCATCAACCCATCAACGCTTCATTTGTCTTCAACTCATCAGCGAAAACCACTAAAGGTCACTTAGTAGCCGAGTAACTATAGATAAGACAGCATCATCACTGGTCTTGCCCATTGCGTAACGGACGTTTGGCTCAACTTACAACGCCCCCCCCCCAAGATGTGTTGGCAACAGCCTGAATGGAAAAATGAATTGAAGTAACAATTGCTAGTCAGCCAAATACTTTTATTTGCCTACTGAGTTGATTTTGATGGGAGTCCTAACTAAATCCAGCTGAATCTAGCGTGTATGATAAGCGAAACTGGTCGTGGGCTGCACAAAAGTCGTCAGCAACCTTACAAGTAGTGCGTTTAATCTAGAATTAGTGTTCAGTCTTGTGCAGCCATTAAGCTACGTCTCATTTCATTTTATGTGAGCATTCGCAGGAGTACAGTGTTTCGCTTTATCTGTGCCACCAATCCTAGTCTGGCTACCTACAACGCATGCCTGAAAAAGCAACTTTCAGCTTACCGATCCCAGCGATTCAGTCTTACTAAGCGTGGTTTACATTTAGTGCCGTCTAGTCAGGTTTCTTCGCTTGGAGTCGCCAGTTATTTTCTACGCCTGTCGGCGTTTGTTTTGGAGGGAGGGGGCGTTTGATAGTGAGAGTACTCAAAATGTTTGTAAGGTGATAGCTTTCAGAGATCAGGTGATTTATCTACCACGGTGACGAATATTCTTTTGAACCGACTGTGGGGATTCCTTCAACAGTCTCTGTTGACACAATGGCAAAGTGTTCATTACTCGTTAAGGCTCTTAGCGATGGTTTTTCCTAAAATGGTTGAAACACATGTGCGCGAATCATTATGAGGGAAATTAAATTGGAGTGTGGCGCACAATCGGTTGCATGGTATCGGTGTTGTTTTCTATAATCCCTCTATATTTTTTTCACGGACAGCCACTCGATGCTTTGGGAGAAAAAAAACAGCGTCAACATGAAGCGAGAAGTCGGGGGTTGTTTTGTTTTCAAACTTTGGTCCATTATCACCTGGGCTAATTTCCCCAGAGTGCCATTGGTATTGATGTCTCGTCAATGTCAAGTGAAATGAGTTTGCAAGAAAAAACAACCACGGCTTGGATAAACAACACTGTTCGGAAGTGGAAACCTTGTGGAAACAGCCTAATCATCTGGGTCCTACTCAGTGTAACATACGCAGTTTCTGATTTAAAATGCCACCAGTCTCGGCGATGGTCGCTCAGTCAATCGGAATACGTATAATTTGCGCTGTAGCGATCGATATGTGCAATATATAACACGGGCGTATGTGGTTACACGTAATGAGTCATTTGCATCCAAGCGCCGAGGCTACACACTCAGAAATATAATTTTCCAGTTTTCGTTTCTACCCTATCTCCGACACGTCACTTTTTCTCAGGTCAATTGAACCCCGTTAATTTATTGCTTCCTATGGCAACACCTTCGATTTCCGTTCTTTTTACTTTTTGGTTATCCCACCTTCGTTGCTCAGGTAAACAATGTTCCGTTGTGACAACTACATGGTTTGATAAGCTTTGTTGTCATGGTAGCTGCACCGTAGCCAGAGTGGCTACTTGTGTTTTCATTTTTCCTCAATTGTGATTTCCGCTTGGCAGTGAGGCCAGTCTATGTTGAAAAGCCGAGAAGCGCTGTGGGGCTGCTTAATCCTTATTGGGAAACATTTCCAGTGCGCATCTCGCGAAACTACCGTGGGAGTTTTAAACCTGTGACCTTCAGGCTAGTAGTCAGAACCCTTAATGGTCCGGCCACGAGTGACTCAAACCGGGAAGTGCAAGAAACCGTTGAAGAGGTAGCAACATTGGTGAACAGTCAAAAAGCATGTAACAAAGCTTCCGCAGCTATGGAAAGTTGAACAAGAGATTGACGAGAACGAAACATTTCAGGTATCAGACAGATAAGAAACACCAGGATAAATGAGGCTCCAGTTCACAATAAGAACCCGTCCTTTTGAGGATGAATGCAACGGATCACCCGACTGTAATGTACCAATGCAATACTAGACTCTGTCACCGCATTCTGTCACTAAAGCTTCAGCCTCTCTTAACACCAAAACCCTTGAGAAGATAGGACTGACGTTATGATTGTCACAATCATAAACGAAGCTCTAGTTTCGTAATCTGTGAACAATACAAGATTGTTGTAGTACCGAAACATATGCTTACAAGATATACCTTGTCTACTCATTGCGGTAGAACAATATCATAAGAATCTCACCGTATTTTGAGATTATTTGTAGCTAAAGAATCAATTTTTTTTGGGTTGATCGCGCTCGGAATAACTGAATAACAGGTCTTGGTGTGCACACCATGAGTGAACTTGATACAGTGGTTAAAGGGTTGATTGGATGTCTGACTCAAAATCCCCAGCATGTGAAAAAGTCATGAATTTTCCAGGGAAAAAAGAGTGTGTCAGTCTACTTGCCATTTTGGTTCGATTTATTGAAAATAACGGTTGCGAAATGAGAAAGCAAAATACTATGGCGCTGAAGGCCAAACTATGGTGATAGGTCTTACCACGGCGAACGTTCTGCCCATTTCAGTCGTCACACAATTTTCCATTTCCGTCTTCCTGAGGTCAATCTTGTTACCCACCACAATAACCGGAACCTTTTGTTCGCTGCCGAATTCCTATGGATCAGAAGTTGGAGAAAATACGATCGATTAACTCAACTGAATATTTGAAGTTTTACAACCAAAAAAAACCTAACAACTGACAGAAAGACGGGTTACATTTAGCTGGCCTGGAAATAAACTACTGATCCAAAACAATCAGTAGAATAAGTGACATCAGCATTCACATCGGCCTAGTTTGACCAGTCCTCCAACTGTCCTGACACACACTCTCTCAGGTCAGGACAAAGGTGAAGAGATACTAGAGCCGAGTTTTATCCCCCATCGGAGACCATCAGTAGTGGGTAGCCTAAGTCGAACAGAATACTGAACCCTGGATATCTGGAATGGGAGCCTGACGTGTTACCAGTGTCCCAATGATGCAGGCCAGGGGTGTCTGATATATCTCTTCTAGCGTGCAGCCTGCCCTTCTTTGGCCATCGGTTGCATAAAAAAATTAAGCGATTTGTAATTTAACTAAAATGTTGGACTGGTTGTATCTCCAAAGCTCGTTAAGTATAGAGAAACGGAACTTGAGTGGAGCACAGTTGCACCCTACGCTTTCAGTTCTCGTGGCTGTATATACACTACCTAAAATAAACGAGTAGCATATGTTTGACCGAATTCAGAGTGAGGAGGAGTCTGGTCCAAGCATATGTCGACGTTTTCTGCACTGTCCAATTTATTTACCCTGGAACTGTGAATGGTCTCTTTGTAATGTTTCCTGTGGGTGAATCAAATCACATCACATTAACGTGGCGGTCGCACTTGAGTATTGCAATGATCTCACCGACTAAACTTGAGGTTCAAACTGACGGAAGTAATCTTATTACTAGGCGACCTGGGGGTAAAGTCCCACTGTCAACTGTGGTAAGAGTTTACCTCCTGGTAGACGGCATTCGTATATTTGTACGGTGTTATATCTTCTGATTCGCCAATCTGTGGTATCTGCTGCTGACCCGCTCCAGTGCCTAGTGCCGGAGAAAAAATACTCACGGAAGGGAACACAACAGCCATATTCCGAGCAAACAAGTGTGAGAGAGTGAGTGCGTGTGAGTGCGAAAAGTACAACGGCCTCAAGCTATTTATTGTGAAGACACTGTCTGAACTCAGTCCAATGCTGATGCACACGGTCTGGCTTTGGTACGAGGCTGTGACGTGCTGCCTATAGTGGGGGCGTTGTCTGACCTTGATCAACACTGACTCGCGCTGTTTGGGTTTGATACAAGGCTGTGACGCGCTGCATATTGAGAGGTCGTTGTCCGTCTGGTCAACATCTAGTGGAGCTGAGAGTCTCGGTAGATTTCGGACATTCAGAGGTTGCTTTCAGAAAGCTGACTTTCCTGATATACGGTTATACGGTTCTCAGAAGAAGGCTTCAAAACTGCGCAGTCAGTTCGCTTATCAGTTGACTACGGTCCCGGTAAAATCGAAATACTCTGGAAGTAACAGGAGTTCTGCGGTTCTCACAACTCATGTTGCGCTTGGTGGCGTAAAATGCCAGACTTGCTTGCTCTAACACCTGTGTTTTTAGGATAGGCAACCTTCCGGCCAAGTGGAACAGACTTTTAACTCGCTGGCTTCTGCTTGGGCCATTCAAGGTAGGCCTAGCCGCACCCATCTCCTCCTTTCCGTTCTGTGGTTCAGATAGTCTGTACTCATCAATTTTCAGTGCTTGCACCCATAATTTTTTTAACAGTACACTATTTTGAGAAGCACACCTCTGTACCCAAAGTGAACAGCTTCTCAGCGAGTGTAATAAATGGTTTAAGAACTGCTATCCTTAGGAGTGCCTTTGCAAGGAAAGTTATAGGTTGATGGAACAGGCCGGAAGACTCTGTTGATAACAGTGCTAAAGAAGGTGGACAGGCCCAAATTTGATATATTCGCCAGTGGGAAAGCAGTAAGGGTTAGAGCGATTGAATCCTGCGAGAAGCTGACAGAGCATGCTTTTACGTCACACACCAAAGATGAAGTAGCTCGGCGCTAACTCTCCTATCAGAGATGTTTCCTGCGATGTCTTGTCATATCCTCTCCGCCAACCTACAACTCCAGACACTGTGCTTCTGGTCTTGGATATGAATGTTAATTTGAGGGACTTTCCTCAGAGCTGAAATGACTGCCGTGTTTATTGTCCACGCATAGTGCACAGGTGATCACGAGAGACTGTCTCATCTATGTGCGCCTCACAGTTCGGAATTATTCAGGACAACGTTTCAACCGAATATGCCCAGAGCTTGCCGTGATTGAACCAACTATGGACGCAGTCAAATCATGGAGTTCAATAAAGAAGGCAACTAAGCATGAGAAGTTCCCGCTCTTTCTGGGGCAACTACTTTTATCCAGGCCACACGCACATTTTTCGGGAAACAGTCATCCAAAGTTGCCACGTGCTAGATTTGAATCCGCTTAACGAACCTATGATTAAAACCCAGTGACATCTCTTCATGAGAAAGCCATCCAGTTGTCAACGGACGTTGAAAGGAAATTTCGCTGGCAATTTAGACTTTATGAACAATATTTAGTGGCACGGAACCCTCGGAGAATGGTCAACCCCCGAGGAGAATGGATCGCCATCAATCGGACAACTCTGCTTTATTCAGTCCGAGTCAGCATATGACAAAAGGCAAAGATAGCCGCATCCTGGACTAGAAAGGAACCTAGCAGTTGACTTTGAGGGAAAACGAAAAGGGTTGTTTTATCTGGAACCCGCTGTGTTTGTAATTTCTTGGGTAAGAAGGCAAGAATCCGCAAGCCGTGTGCAAGGAAGATTGTGCGCTTATCCACGGTGTCCCCCACCGTTTTGACAGATGTGTTAACGTTTTGAAGATCATTTTAACTGACCTGGATAAGATGAAAGGTTCACATAGCCGACTCTCAAGAATCGCAGTTCGTCAAATCAGTCCATCAGTCTTTGCAACCGACGTTGATTAAACAAAACTCCTAATCTCATTTGCTGTTGAACTAGATAACCGGACGGCGCAGAGACGACTGTTCATTGGGATCCAATCCAGCAAAGCGCGTTCAGCTCTGGGGCTGAGTGCAAATCCCACGCCATATATTCCACGAGTCATCGCTTCTGGATCACCGGACACACGGAGGGGGAGATATGAAAGAGCTGAGTTCATCCTTGGCGTTCTGAGATGTAGAACCACGCTCAGGTCTTGTATGCGTGTTTCGGAGACAGCATAATTAGATTTTAAGGGAGTACAAGGTTTCAGCAAGCAATGTCTGTTTGCCAATTTGACACAGAGTACGGACGTTAAAACCTCCTATATAGAAAGGATCTCATCGATTTAGAAAGATGTTATTTTTTTAATGTTTGTAGGCAGCGAGGAGCATGAGGCCCTTTGATCAGATGACTGACAGTCAAATGGCCCAGCGACGTTTGCTTATGCGGTGGGAAGGGGTTGGGGAGGGACATCGGTGGACGCTGAACTGCGCGGGCAAATGATGCTTCCCGGTTTTCTTTGGGGACCCTTCCCGGAGATGACGACTCAACAGTCTGACCTGCTCGGCTGCAGGGGGTTGGTCTTACCCAAGGGTGCAGGGAATAAAGCATTACTGTCTCATTCCTGATGCGGCTGTGCACGGCAGGTGCCTTTTGAGCAGCACCGAGCTCTTTGGTTTTACGAGTCTTTTGATCGTATTGGATAATGCGCCGGCGGTCACGATCAACCGTTGGGCGGTCGGAGTGTGCGGTTTTTGGGGCCGACCTTTTCTAACCCGTCCTTCCTAGGGTAAGGCAGCATCGCTGCTTCCATAAATATGGACATGCTAGTCGCCTAGGGGAAACACCTTACTGCCTTCACACTCCTGTCTCAGGGGACAGTACGACTTTACCCCCAGACCGCCTCGTACCACGATTACTCGTAGTGCGGAGTCTCGCTGCTCTTGATCTGGCTGCTCCCCTTTGGCTTTCCTGGCATGGTTGCACCTTGTGGAACGAAGTTCCAGCCAGTGTAGCCCGCGGGATCATTGCAGCACCCAAGCCCGACCACCACGTCAAGGTGGCAGCTTTAGGTTGGGTCATTTGCTGTTATCGGTGGTGAATGCAATTCTTATTTATATTTCAACAAGTGAGTGTTATCTATCTCTGTTTTTAAGGAGTTTCGAATCGAACAGACTTCGATTATCTACATAACAGAAGTTCTGCCCTAGGATATCAACAGTTCCTACACAGTGCAATGCCACATATTCTCGGTTTTTTGTTGCGGAAGAAGTAGTTCGCAGATGAAAAAGTAGTGTGCTCTGTGTCAGTCTGCACATCTAGAAGTGCGGCATGAAAAGATGTCAGGCTGTCAACTGTACGCAGATTTTGTGGTGCTTGTTTGTTGACAGTCCTGTGCGATCCGATCTGAATACAAAGAAGATACTATAAGGCATTTTTTGATCCACGCTGCATCCGTTAGTTGGCACCAATCAGTCTAACTGATCAAATCAGATATTTGGCCATGGACCAAAATGCAGGCCTAATAACAGGTCCTCTGAAAATACATGGTCTTCACTGGCCTGGACATATTCTTTTTATGCAGGTAGTGAGTGTTACTTGGGCGTTGTTTGTTTTGGGGGAGCCTGAGGTAACTTTCTACTACCACCGGAAGCCGATCTTTTCATGTTCGTTGCCTATAACCTTATGAGTAGTGCATTACGAGTATACATGTATAGCGATATCTCAAATATCGCAGTGACTGAAACATGAAGCGGCCTGGTGCAGCGCATTCAGTTGCCTGGAAACATCACAAACGAGAGATTCAGATGGGTTCCAGGCGAGTCTCTCGAAAAACCAAATTAGTTTGCAAATGAGGGTATTTGCCTATAATCTTATTTACTAGACTTCCCGTTTTCATTCCGTTTGCTTTTCTGGTGCCTTCTTTCGTCCGTGGTTTTCAAACTCAGTAGTAGCGTCGTAAGCAAATTGTGTTCAACGCCGAAACAGATAATCTGTTTCAAGCAAAGCAAAATCTCAGCCTTCCTGAAACTGAAGTCAATCCATGCTCAGACAGCCAAGAAGCACTGCACAGCTGTTCCATCTCTATTGAAAACTATCAACGGTGCATGTTGCGAATTCTCAGCGCGATTCAAACTTCCAAACTTCCGACCAAGCCATTCTGCCATGAACGCCTGGTTATACCTGTATGATTTAATTGCCCTTAGAGCCGCTTATTTTTCAATCACGGAGTTTATATCACGTGGTTCCATGCTCGCTGATCGATTGAAGACTTCTCAGATGGAAGGTTCACTCGATGTGTGAATTATTCTTCCCTCTGTGCTTTTTATGGTTGATTGACTGTGTCTCACTCACATTTCTTAAGCAAGTTTGTATTTTGAGGGGACTTGTTGGCCCTGTGGGCATGACTTCTAACCCTATCATAACCCGGGCCAAGAAAGGATCTTTTTCGATTGTTTATTCTATGTGTGTAGGCCAGTCAGACCAAGTTAGATTTGCTGGTAACAAGATTAGTCTTGAGCTATGGCTTGCAGTCACAAATACACCTTTCAGACTAACCACCGAGGCTCATCAGAAATTTAAGCGAGTCCTATACTATTGAAAACCTGACCTCGTCACCGCATTGATAAGCCATCTCTAAAAGCAGTCCATCAACTCGATAGATATTCCCAGCTGTCAAGTGAAGAATATCCTAGCAACGCATAATTCCCATTATCCCTCAGACTGGTTTTCATGTCCCAGTTCCAACTTACTAAGTGGACCCTTGTCACTGTGATTTATCTTCCTTTTTTGTAAGACCGACTGTTCAATGGGAGCTGGATAGATTTATTGATTGATACCTGCGGAATATTCATCTAAAAATTGAAACAAGTACAGGCAATTTCTTTGCTTAGAATGTACTTTAAAAAAGCAATTTCTAGCTGAGGTTCCTGGTCATTTAGTAGTTATACTGAAACATACTACTGGATGGTAACACTGAGTAACCGTCTGTTATGCGATCTTTACGAGGTAGTTATCATCTTTGACACAGTCGTTTTTCAAACGTTAAGATAAACTCATTTGCATTTCCACTGCAATCCACGTAGCCATGCGATGAGACGGAAAATAGTTGCTACAAACATACCGAAATTTGGTCCATCCAGGAGCGAACATTTCGGAACGACTGCGGCGCAGTCACATCGTACACAATTATAACCCCGTCCACTTTTCTGAAGTAGGTGCGCACAATGCTGCGGTACCTGAGAAGGGCAATAGTAGTATTAGTAATAACTAATCGTAATGAAAGTAATCGCCTGAAAACTTGCAGCCGAGTGATTAGGCCACAAAATATACACTATTGTCTCATAGCATGCATTGGATTGTAATATGATGTTTTCAATCAACGTGGCTGCCAATCAGGAACACGGGTGAAAAATATCCATGCGATTTCACAGGACAACTTGGTTCACATCTTACAATGACCTGATAAACCCATTGTCAAGATAAGGTTGTGCGGCTCTTTGTATTGCGTGGTAAATGTTAAACAATGTCTTAAGATAGACCAAGCTCATACCGAGTGACAAGGCTGTTTCTATTAGAATTTGATTGAGGTGTTACAAGGAGAGTACTGAGACTTCGTAGCACGCAAATATACGGTGTGATGCGGGCCCATCGAGTTGGAGTGACAGTGGTACTATAGATCAGAGCATCGCGTGGATCTTGAATATGAACTCGAGGTAACAGTACAGACAGATTCCCTGGGATAAATTCGAACCCTTACTTACCGGACGAGTGCAATGTTAACTGAGCTACCGCAGTAAACTAGCTACAGGTAAATGGGAATTCGTGCGTTCAGTTTCAGCGCAAGGTTCCTGTCTTCGTTTGTAGTCGTTGATTCCTTTCTCTTATTCTTATTGGGTACAGTGTGAGTTCCAGTTTTTGTCGTTTTGTTTTTGCGCCTTTACTGCCTTTCTAGTGCTTCCCCCCACTTCGGCGTGGATTCAATTGAATAATTGCGTCAGGAAAGGAGGATGACTGTTCAAAACGAGAGTGATGTGAAACTGAACAATTCACCCCCCGCAAAACCCTCACATGCATAAAAATTCAAACCATTTCCATAGAAATGAGTGAAATTCTTGCTTAACCGCTTCTTAACCATTGTGTTGCTCGAACTGTCCAAAGTCGTTGCTTTCTTGGTTGTATGGGGTTTAATCGTTGGTAATTTCCCCGGAATCTTCGTCGGTGGCGTATATCTCAATTTTGAAATGTGAGGATTGGCTGATGTGTTGCTGCTACGCTTCCGCCTTGCTGGCAGAGGTTGGTTGCGTGGGTTCCTTTCTTCTATTTTCATATTGTGATACGCGATTCCCCCGTTTTGTTATCTTGGTTTGCGCTTTTACCATCCTTCCTGTTTTCGACCTGAACATAAAGAGCTCTTTGACCTTGTCATCGGACGTGTTGTTTAAATCAACACGTGGGTTTCGCTATCTTGCAGCCACGTTGCCTTGAGTCGATGTGGACTTTGGGATCTCGATAGGAATAAGCAGGTCCTAACTCACTGTATAAAAGCCCTCGTAGCCTGCGATTTGAAATTTTTGCAGTTTTATCATTGTATTTATAGCATCGTTTCTGGCAATAAACCTCCGTCTGAATGCTTTGACTTTCGGGTTTTTTCACGTAACTCAACACGGCCCAACCAATTACGGAAAACAATCTATAGCAGTGTGTGTGTGTGCCTGGAACCATGTCTGGTGGATAGATTTGATCTCCTCTGGAAAATTTCATCCATACACTGCTGTATCTTGGGGTGTTGGCGAGTTCCCAAAGGATGTCTTCAAATTATGTTGGTACATTATTTACCAGTGTTACATTACATGAGACGGCTGATTCATTGAGTGCGTTTCTCGTTGATCCGGACTGTTTCCCAGATACGGCATCGTATTACTATAGACGATAAATATCTACCGTAACGCTCAAGTAAGGGCGGTCCCCCTCACGAGTGCAGTTAGTGGAGAAACATAAGTATTTGCTATTTTCATGTTGGGTAACACCAATAGAGTCCATATGTCCCTTTCAACCCATCCGAGCAACGTTATCGCGCTGCAAACCAGTGAGGTAAACGAACTCGCCCGAAACCTAAGCAGCGTGTTATTTGTGGGCGTACGTCCTTCATGTTTTAAGGAAGCAACCTCCTTCAACGGCCATATAGCTGGCTGCCTATAACATGCTGCCGTTTCGTTATATGGTTGTTAATTTGTCCTGCGAGCTGGAGAATTCGGTTGCAAACGTTCAGTAGATAGTTGAGATGACATCGTCAGTGTGTCTTGTTCGGAATTACGTGGATTTTGTGGGTGAATATGTTGATTTAGTGTTCCGTTCGCCGATTCCAGGCCTGACTCATCACTCGTGGTCAGGGTCAATATTCCCACTAACTTGCCGATTGAACTGTTTGAGCTGGTATTCAGGGCTCTCTAGCCTTAACCTTTGCTCGTCTGCCTCCACAAGGAATCACATTTCCTTGTGTGATAACTCGTTCTGATTCAATGTGATCAGTGAGTAGACGGTTCTTCGCTCACAGTAGTGCTTACAGAAGATTGATTGCAGGACACAAGTGAGGCCTGTTCATTCCGGAACGTCATACTTCTAGAAATTCTCTCTCGTGTTATTCACTTCCAAATGTCATGGTGTTTGGGCTTTCTACATTCAATTCATGACCTTTACAATCTTCATACCTTCTGACAGCTGCATTACATTCCCCTGATATGATATTCGGTTCGTGAATTATCAAGCCTTTTTCAGTTATAGTAACTTTTAGATGACTTCAGGGGTGTTCTTTAAGAGAAACTGTCTGTTTGGTTCCTTCTCCTGTTGGGATATCCTCCTACCTCTGTTGACGATTTTGTTTACACGAATGGACCCAGAAGAAGTGTTGTTGGAGGCAGACCAACAGAGATCCCGGTAGGTGAACCGAAGTGGTTAAGTCTCAAAGCAATTTAAGGCCGAACGAAATAGAAGACAGGTCACTTTGCACACCAGTAGAGATATTCACGCTGACCACTGTGACTGGCCAAGACCGTCATAGATGAGTAGATCCTATAGCAATCCATTCGCGCACACAGTCTGCGTAATTTCAGCCACGACGCTATTACATCCACTTTGCCCTGACGACATGACCACAACTGGCTATGACACGTTTGCAACCAATTCTTCCAGTTCAGTGAGCAATCCAATGATCATTCTTACAACCTTATAGCAGCCGCTTCAATCGAGTGCATTCCAAGCGTGATTAGTCCACTAGAAGTGATTAGTCTTTCTCCAATAAAACCAACCCGATTTCTCCCTCAAGCCGCAGATCTCCCGAAACATGAACTGACCCGCCCAATAATAAAAGCCAATGTAGGCAGCGATGGTTTCCGGAACTGCACCCACTCCCATTTGGAACCTTGCTTTGTCTCTTCATACAAACCCACTCAGAAGAAGCGAATACCAATGATATCAGCATACGCTAGTTGATGTTCTCAAAGGTTGACAGCCATTAGAATTGTGCACCCCAAATTCATACACGTTGTTGCTAAATTACTTCCGTCCTTCTGAAATGTATTCATTTGTTGTTAATGAGAGACTCGGCTGAATCTACCGTTTATGATATTCTTCGGTTAAACTTTATGCACACAGGCCGCCTCGTATTTTATTTGTTACCATATTCGAAGCATTTCAGTATATATTCATGATATAATACTACTTATAAAGCTGATGAAGACTGTTCGACAACCCACTCACAGTTTAGCCCCTCCTGGAATTTATCAATTCAGCAGAGTCCACAGAACTTCAGCTTCACTACGTCTCGACTGGACATAAAATTTTACGAATTCTATGAACTCTACACATCTGAAAAATGAGTTTGTGATGAACTCCAAGAGGTGCGAAACCGGTAGTGGGCTGTAACAGTGCTGTACCACAAGCAAAGTAGTTCTGTTTGGTTTTCATTCAAAAAATAGTTTTTTGACATCTGAAAGATGGTTAGATCAGATCACTAGTATACGAAGTTGCCTATCTGAAAATGAATGCACGGGCATGCAGTCATATCGGCCAAGATGTCGCTATATTTGGGTGTAATAACGATGGATTCTCATACTTATTTGGGTCCCAACCCGGCTGATGGCACCACGCCACGATCTATGTGGCATAAGTTTATTGTTAGACGTAGGTATCATGGTTGCATGTGGGCTGGGATACTGTCAGAGCGCCCACACCTAGACAGTAGGATGATTAGGGTCCACAACCAAAGCTTTTGCCTCAAAAGCCTGACCACAAGGCAGGGGGTTTTGGCTGGAAATGCAAACGTATTACCATCTCTACGGAACAAATCGCTATATGTTCCAGCCACCAACCTGGAGGACCAGAAGACTGTTTCTTAGACCCCTAACCATTGACCAACCTGGTATTAGAGACTTTGCAAGTGTCGGAAGGACACCCCCCAGTATAGCTCAGTGGATCGCTGGGGTGCGCAAACCGTCACATTACGGTAGGGTTCAGTCTTTTCGTGGTGGTTTCAATCCTGAAATGAATCCTCAGCCCAGTAGACTGTCGAACATCATCTACACGAACAAATAATACCTCAATCGGGTAGCTTGGCTGCTCAAACACACCGTACAACCTCACCCACTGATGTAGGTCCCTATTTGTTGACGAACAATGTGCAGTATCGGCCTCATTTTCACCTGCAGGGTCATTAGAAAAAAGTGATATTGGTTAGTTTGTGCATTCTCGGAATAGCAAACGTAGGGCTCACTCACTTTTCCTGTCCGGCTGTATCCCACAGTTGGATCGAATACACGTACTTATCTACCCGAATGTTTCGTGTCCTGAAATCAACGCCTGGAATGGTAACAAAAAAAGTCAGGATGTCAAAACAACACTAAAGTTTTGATCTTCAGCTTACGGAAACAAAGCGTCTTTCCTTTGGTCTGATTTCCCGTTCAGGCATTCAAAAAACCGTATCTTTCATTTGAAGAATGATTTTGTGAAACATTTACTATGCGTTAATCCTAGGCGGTTATGATTAATTTCTCAAGGTGTCCTGCTTTGAGGAGTCGTTATCTTTTGCGTTTTAGATACTTTCATCGTGGGCTTCTACGAAATCCGTCTAATGGTGTATTTTAGGTCCTTTACATACTCCTTAACAGAGCAAACGATGATTCAAGAGGATCTGGGCGCGTTCTAAGGTCTATTAAAAAGGCAGTAATGCTGTTCGGGGTCTGGATTTCACGCCTGGACAGATGAGAGTGTTAGACCTTGTGCAATGTGATTGATTTTCCTAATGATTCAAAAGATAACCCTGTAACTAATTTGGTCGTGTCGATCGATTGGCTCGCCGGTCAGGACTTCCAAGTCAGATATCCACATGGACGTCCAAAATCCGTTGAGTACTTTCCAACCAGTTGTTACTGGTTTAAAGAATTCTCAAGTTCATATTTGGATATGTGTGTTTGTTCACACTTGGTAATTCAAGTGCGCGCATTGGTGGTCTAGTGGGAACACAATCGCCTCACATATTCCAGGCTCAAATACCCGCACAGGCAGCGAAATGCAGTGCTGAAGAGCTCTACTAAGAGCGAAACTCGAGTCAAATATCTCAGCTGTTTGGTGTGGGCTTACCAGAGTAGCAACAAGCAGGAGATGTTTAAATGAGAGAGTGGTGTTAACGTAAATTCTGCTAAGCCCACAAACGCATATGAATAACCCGATAAATTCTCTCGTGAAATGGCATCAAAGTGGGCCCTTATAATGGATCACAGGTTCTGGGACAGTTTACTCCAAAAAGAAACTATTTTAAGGCCAAAAATACCTCACCATGTTGTCCTGAATGCTCTTACTTTATTAAGGACATCTGAATATATCTCTACTTTTCTATGGTTTAGCTGTTCGGTTGTATTTCAGAAGCAGTAGTCGAGGAATTCTTTGAATTGGCTGGGTTGCCTAGATTGTTGTGTTGCTGTGAGACAATTCAGACTGCCCGAAAGCATCCATTTCGGTGCTAACTCATTCGGGACTTCATCCAACGCCGCTGCAAAAGGACGTTATGATCAAGTGCCTCTTCTTGTTTTTAAACAATCGTCGTCAAGCTTCTCTAGTAGACGAAGAAATGTCAATTTCTGCTTGAAAGAGCCTCACTATGAACCACCGACAAGTGCCTGTCGTACGCTTTATTGTGATCCTTTGAATGGCGAGTGGCGCAGCTGTTTTTGGCTCCAAGCTACCGAAATCCACCTCGATGTTCTCCTTGACACTGAGGAAGAAACAATTAAATCTCCAAAGCTATTCGCCACAACGCAGGACCATGAGTGCATACCACGGCTTACGTAATGCCCAAAACAGGTTCGACCCTCTGACGATTCCACAGGAAGGATAACATGTCGGGTCTCCATGTTTTGTCGTATTCGGTAGCTCGTTAGCCATGCAAGTCAAATGACGACCAGCGGAGTCTCTTTCAGGGACATGGTTGCTTATTATCCTATCGTAAGTCTTGTCAACGACTCTCTCGGTATTTGGTAACAAAGAATTTAATGCGACAGACTGGATGTATTTTTTGCCCAATTCTCAAGTGCGGATTTTGTTATTCCAATGAGAACCAAGTATGGTGAACCAACCAGGAAAGCCTATCAGAAGCCAATCAGGCATAGAGGATTTTCACAGGAAGGAGTGATACATCTGGCGGCGTCAAAAAAGGCCATGAGAATTAAGTTATTTGACACCCATCCTCATTTTGGAATAAATCTGTTGTCACCTTTTATAGCTTAGTAGGGCGGCTTACTCTCACATTCACGTACCTCGTGTCAAGACTAGCCCAATTTGTTGTATTCAATCAGATCATGCGATGGTTTCTTCGAACTACCTTATGCTTCTTCAGATGGCTCATCCGCGGTTGCACTGCAAGTAAATTGCAAGCACCAAGGCAACTACTGCCATCCAGACAGGATAAGACGAAATGTAATTAGCCTACTATCGCTTTGTCAGTAGTGTAAATTGATTGATAAATACACTCACCAACCGTGGCACTCAGCCGAGGGTAGAACACATGATCACAGAATTGATGCATGAAACTGGATTTTCCAACGCCAGTATCACCAATCAAAATAATCTTGAAGATCCTTTCAGGTGGCTTGGGTGTGGTTGGGGAATCGACCACTGTATTCATCAACTGCAAGAGGAAAAAGAGGTACACTTGATCCATTTATTCAAGGAAAGGGAGTAACTCCCGCTAGATAAGTAATAATAAATTATGAAGTATTTGGCTGCAATTCGACATGAACCGCTTTACATATTGGTAGATCCGTACGACCAAAATAATCGGATTGGGTGCTCTGACGTTCCATAATGGGTAATGTGTTCTCCACCAAAGTTATTGCGTCTAACTTTCCATTTAATTGAATGGAGTGTTAATGTGCAATGTTCGATCGATTCAGCTAATGATATCAGGCGGAATTTTTGGCCAGTTTCACACACACACACTCCTGGGTCTTGAGCCCTCTTCTCAAACGAGAAGTTTATCTTAATCTGATCAACGTACAGGCCTTGCTACTACAATCCGAGTAACGAACACTTTCCAGGAGCGAACGGTCCTGACTTCACCTGGGAGAAAAATCCAGTCACTGTCTTTATAAGAACATATCGTAACTGTACCTCCGAATTTAGACAGCTTCCAGAGGTAAGAAAAAGCTCGCAGTCGCATTTTTGGATCTATATAACAACAAGATGTCATTTACTGGCCTTATGTTCGAAACAAAATTTGAAATCAAGCACCGAGTTCATGATTCAATCCAGTGTTAGATGCAGGAGGCTGTGAGTCTAGGGGAAAGTCCGCTGTAGCTGCAATAGAAGGGTGTTAGCAGATTACTCTTCGAGGTGGCGCACCGTGAAAACCGGTGGGAGTGAGAAATACCATTGTTCACGTGTCGATACTTGGGAATGAACCATGTGCATTGTCTGTGTGCATACTTTTATCTAGTAATCAATACTTGCGCTAACCTTTCGCAGTAAACTTGATCCATAGGTTCTAGGATTCTTCGATGGTCGGTGAAAAACCTGAGGCCAAATAACTCATAAACGCTTACGAATCAACACTGTTTGACAGTCCACAAGACAGTTCTCAGATTACCGGAAACTGCCGTTCAAGCTTAGTTCCTGGTTACATAACTTAAATGCTCTTGAATCGGAAGACCTTATGCGATTATTTNAATCGGAAGAGCTTATGCGATTATTTCTTACTTTTCATCTAAACCCACCACCTTATATCCTCAGGAATCGAATTATCATCATTTCAAAACCTGGGTGGGTTCTTCCGGTATCCTTCATTAGAACATGTCGCTACGATTCCCTGCCAGATGTTTGATCAGAAACCTCCAGAATGTTTACTGTGCCTTTCAAGTCAGATACGATCTAGTAGAAGATGCTGATTTATCTGGGACATATTCAATGAAACCTGTTGGACTAAAAGCATGCATCAACACCGTAGGATAACCCAGAATGTGAGTAACAGCGCTATCACCCTGCAGTTCTGGCTCGCGTTTAAACAAACCGAATACAAAGCGAATACAACAAAGCATTGAGATGAAACCGATCGGAGAAAACAGAAAACAAACAAATGAAAAGAAAGGGAGTCTCTCTTTAGCTGCTTATCCAGTATTGGGTTAGCTCAAACAGAATTCGTCAAACGCTGACATACTTTTTTCTTCTAATAATGAGGCATGCAAAAGGAAGCCATCAGAACTCAGATATTGTCAAAATAGGGCAGAAGGCTAGAGTTTGCAGACACGCTTATTTCAGAATCATGCGGTGCGCTGGGCGAGTGGCAAAGTAATCCAGCTTGCCCTCTAAACCACGCTAGTTGAATTGCGGCCAGGTTCGTTTGGGTCCACCAATCAAAGGAGTGTTGCGCAACAATACAAATATATGGCGACGTTGTTTTTAAAAAAGGAAACTTATCGCAGTGGGCCGAAGTGGTTTGCCATGTAATAACTACATTTGAAGTGCCTGTTTATAAAAACGGATCCATCTTGAACATTGGTTTGCGGTTTAGAGCTGTTTACTTTAGCGGCCTAGTTTAAATTATCATACATTGTTTAATTAACAATTAATAAACTAATTATTGGTTTAATTTTTTGACTAATTTAATTTAAAATAATTCTAATAAATTTAGATTTGAATTCAGTTCAATTAACTAATCGATAATTAATGTACCTAATATACAGCTATTGACGCCGCTTGTGTGGGCGAACATGGCTCACTAAAACAGAGCCAGGTTTACACCAGACTAATTTGCATGCATGAAAAAAATATCGAAATTGGCCATGACTCTATCGATTTATCTGAAAATGAGGTCTTTACTTTTGGAAAAATCCGTTTTTGAGTGAAACTCAATCGATCGCCATAATAACCAATAGGTTTTTTGCCATCATTTCACAGTAGACTAATTTATCCTAAGTCATTTATTGCCGGACCAGTGTACCATGCTTCGGTCTGTCAAAAGTAGGCAAATCGCACGCCAGGTTATCCGGTCACTTCATCGCTTATCCATTTATCGTTCATCGTCACATCATTTTAGTTGTGGACAAGAAACTACAGAAACAGCATATTGTGGCCAGATAGGTACTGGTCAACCAAAGCTGTACTACGAAGTGTTCTGCAACCTCGGTGAGCAGGGCTTTTGGAACCATTCTTATCTGGGACATCCAATATTGACATCCCGAAAAGATTGGACAAGCTTTCGGAGTGAACACATTAATTTGTGCGAAAGTATAACCAGGTGGTAACCCAGGTCACACGCTATGCAGTTGGAATATGCTGTCTACCATTCAGGGGTTCGACAGTGGGCTTTCCAGTTCGGTTTCGTAGTCAAGCCCGGCCAGCTTCGTCGTAATGGCTGCATCCGTGTAGCAACACGTCTAAGCACTAAGGTACAGTGCGGCCCGGTTTGACTATGTCAGTCAAGACTCATAAACACTGCGTCTACCAGTCCTGAAGTAATCCAGTTATTGGGGGCTTGAGTGTGCTTCATGCTGATCCTTAGATGGGCACAAAAATTTCCTAAAAAATGGAGCTTTGAAAACAGAGTTTCACATAGAAATGCAGCACTTCTCGGAACCAGTAAGAAACCTTAAGGCTGCATAAACTAAGACCATTTTGTGGCACATGTTGAAGGATTCTGTTTACCACGAATTTCAATGGAATTATGGCTGTTCGTAGTTTTCACTTAGCTGGTCATTGGGTTCCGTACTAATTCTGTATTGCTCCAAAATGGGTTTCCTAAAAATTTTGTTTTGACCATAAAATGTCTTTCTATCTTCAAAGGCATTGGGACGAGATGTTATAGTCCGGAGAATCAGTTTCCGCTGACAACCGTTTTCAAGGATTTCTACAACTAATTCATTTTTTAATTCGATCCAATCGACTGACTGTAGAAAGCCTTGAATAAGTTTGAAAACAGCAACCGAGACGGGCCACGTCAATGGTTGGAGACATTTCCAGGCATGGCCCAGTCGTACCCTCGATGGCGCTCATGCATCCCAGATATTGCCTTCAATGCACAGCTCCCTTCCCAATCCCCCACTTGACAATCTACTGACAGTTCTGTATTTATGCACCAATTTATCAGCTTCTGCCTCCAATGCGCAGCTATCTACCGCACCCCCCCCCCAAATCATCGAGGAACGAACTCGTGGCAGTTACAACCACTGTTCGACAAGTACGCGGTTCTTGCAGCTGACAATGATGATGACGTTTATGATGATGATGACAGCAACCGAAACAGTGGGCTATCATATCTTATTCTACTACTCTACACTGACTTCAAATTCCCCCCGGTGAATTTGTTAGTAGTAGCTAAACGAACGAGGCGAATTGAATGTTCGCTTTTGAACCTGTTGATTATTCTCAAAAAAATTCATACTTTAAGATCAGCACCAGCGTTCTGCAAGGAGATAGGTCATTGGGGAAACACGATGAGAGTCTGTCTGCTGGTTATTGAGCTTCTTCAACTGGCAGTGCCCAAATATCACGCGCTCCACTGGTGGTGCTGACCCACAAATCTCCACAGCTTTACATCGTTTACTTTTGTTTCGTTCAAGGAACGTGAATTTGTTTTCCGTCCATAAGTGTGCACAGAAGTAAAATGATGGCTACAATTTTCTTCCTAACACTGTTACTATTGATCGTAATGTTATCCAGTGTCATGGTTAATCTATGGACGATTAGTTTGTGTATTCAACACCAAAAAAGTTACAATAATGGTAACCCGTACTAAATGGCTAATATCATTGGTTGTTGATCAGGTGGCTGTTGATCTGTTCGCCGAGCTTGGTGATTGGCTTGCAAACGTTTCGTCACCATACTAGGAGACATCATCAGTGCACAGTTGGGTAGGTACTTCTTCCTTGCCTGTGTGCGTTTATATAGCATGCAAAGGCTATCTGCTATATTCTGACGTGATTGGCTACTTGAAGTGTAACGGATTTAGTGAATCTATTTGTCCATTTGTGATCTTTGTTGAGTCATGGTCTTCGTTCCTTTGTGCTGATTGGTTATCCCAACGCCTTCTAATTTTAATAGCTTGTTCTCTCTGGCCTGGATTCGCCTTGCGTTGTGGTCTTACGTTCTCGAGTTTGTTTGGTTGCTTGTACCGCCTAATTTCCTCCATCGTGGCGGTTAGTGTCCCTGCGTCCGCCGGTTGATTTGGTGCATTGGTTGGGCGCCTCCCTCTTTTGATGATCAGCGTACCTATATCAGCACACGTACACAAGTTTTTAGCTAATCATCCATGTATTTAGAAATCTTTGATCAAAGGTTTACCATATATTGTAAAATCTTTGCAAGTTTTCTTTTGAATTAGAAAAAGGGATTGCACCGTTTCACTATTGGGCTTTTGTGTAATGAACGAAGTTGAACCTAATATCAACGAAGGATTTTTTAATTTTAAATGTCTGGTATTTCAAAAAATTGTCCATTTAAACAACTCGCTCCGAACAAGAATACGGAATACGGAATTGGGGCAAACTTGACACATAAGACTGTGGACATCAGAAGCACTGCGCTGTCAGAGATATCATTTATGGCTTTACCTTCGGCAGGCTCCCAGACTGTTATTCAGGCAACATTTAGCTTGTCTGAGGAGTTGTCCGACAACAAACAAGCCGAGATCAAACTAGCGAAAGCTGTTAATCCATCTGCACACATTGTTTGGTTTTAAATGGAGACTCAGATAAAACCCCCTGTTTATAAAATCAACTAAATGAAACGAAATACGCCACTTAAAGGTCACCTCTCATTTCAGTTGGAGAGACATTCGAGATATCGCAGTCCAGTCTTGTGACATAACTCACTACCCACCACTCATAACTCACTACTCATAAATGAGGGTTTCAGTTAGAACTCTTGTTAACACCAAATTCTTTTACCTCATGTATGGACTTCGCCATATACCTCGTTGGTTTAGCTTTCAAGTAGAAAATTAAGGAGCTACGCCTTCCAAGATGGGTGAGACCGGTCGTGAACTGTCGAGGTGTTGTTCACAAACTTATGAGTAGTGCATTTCACCGAGAATCTACTGTTTCGGTAGAATTGAATCAGATTCTGATAAATGCTTGTTTGTTCACAATAATGATCCCATGAATATGTGCCACTTTTATCTGGACAAAAAGAAATCGAAATGAGGGCTATTTGAAAACGATGATGACGTTTGCAGGGACAACGAAGCCTTTTGATTCTTACAAACCTCCACTCTCGCCTCAAAACATATTCGTTGCTGTCCATTGGATTTCTGGGATGGAAGATCCCAAGTTTCAATGGAGCAGCATCCACGTGACGACGTTTTGTGAAGCGACACTGTACTATTTCCCCAAGTCTGGCATGAAATATTTGTACTTTTGTCTCAACTTTCACCGAATCAGGGAGCAATGAACAGAGCATGTGAAGAACCTTCTTTCTGACAATAAAATGAAAGACAATGAACGGGATTCCGTGAGTTATTCACATTCCGTTGTGACACAAATGAGGAACCCTGTCAACAGTTTTCATGTGTGTTAGGAGAGAATCAATGAACTTGCTGCAACCCGTGATCAAAAAGGACTATGCTTCTAGATGATTTCCTGGACTGGCCCGGTGGTACTTTAAAAGTAACCCGGAATGTTGTCGTAGAGGATAGGTCGCAGATTTTTCAACACAATTTGGAGCATCCTAATTTCTTTCCTACTTCGACTGCTTCATTTATTTGACTAGCTAGAAATGACCACGTTATCGCACCAGTAGCTGAACACAGAGCTCAAAAAGACGTTTAATAAATTCCAAGACAAACTACTACACATGCACACATCAACAACGACTTACGGAATTCTGCTGATCATAGGAGTGCAAGCTCTCCGAATGTGAGTGTGTTGATTCAGGCGTGAGACGTCCATGCCTTTGGGCGTAGAAGTCATGCTCGTCTTGGCGAGTGAGAGCAATGTTGCTGTCGGAGGCAGGAGACGGATTGCGATTGAAAACAAATTACATTTCGAACGACATAACAGTTCATTGTTTAATTGATGAACTCGTCTAATCTGTTTCTAAGTTAGCATTAAAACTACCGTCACAACTTGCTGCTGGACCTGACCAGGTGGCTGACTTGCCGTATAGCTGCTCCAAAGTACTCAGTATCCCGCAGGAGCATTTCTTTCCAATTAGCTTTTGGATCCACAGTTTAGACAAACGGACGGTCTTAGGATTCGAAAAAAGATCAATTCTTACCAAAGGGCAGTTGGCTCAGGACTGACAACTGTGTGGTCTTGTCAGACCATTCACAGTTGTGACACTTAGTCTGCACCCCAAAATTACTGAGCTTGTCGGTACAGTGCGGTACATTACAGTACAGTGTATTACAGTACACATAAGTAGTCATAAATTATGCACCGTAGATATGTTGGCTAAAACACTTTACAGTCCCGTGAAACACGCTCAGTTGCATACCGATTTGTTTTGACGAGAGACTCACCTGGAACCCAACTGATTCTTTCGTTCACGCTGTTCTTAGGCAAATGAATGTGGCGCACCAGACCGCCTCTTGTTTCAGTTGACATGCTATTTGAGCTATTTCGATGCATCATACAGACGAAGTGCTTTAGATTGTCATAAACAAGAGATTCAGCTGGGCTTCAGGTGAGTCTCCCGTCAAAATCAAATTGGTATGCAAATGAGTGTATTTTGCTAATTTCGTGCGATTTGGATTCAAGTAGAACATAGGGTTGACGGAAACTTGGGGATTGAGACTACCCAATCAGCTTAAAGCAGAAGGGCGAACCTGGCTGTGGGCTGTCAAACAGTCTTCGACAACCTTATGAGTAGTACTGTATTTTCTCTTACCAAAAAAGAGAAACCAGAACATGAATGACCCGGTATTGGAGACAATCATCTAAGCTGTTTAATAATTTTTAGTCGTTCCAGTTATCTAACCGAGTGGTAAAATGGACAGTCACACATTGAAGCACTGGCCTTGATACAAGACTACTGTTGACTGTGTGACTGAGTAACGTCCATTATCATCCATCCATGAGCCGAATTCCGGGTCTTCCATCCACGGAAATAGGCCAACTAAGTTTACTCGTTAGGGCTTTCATACTAGCTTTCGAGGTAACAGACTTTCCACTTCACGTTCATTTCCTGTTAGTACAGGAATGGGATAAACGAGTACTGTGAGGTAGACGGTCCTATGACATGCTGCTAAACAAGAAAGCCGATAGAGACTGATTAGCTCAGCCTCGTCACAGTTCCTTTTTCCTAAAGCAGTGTGATGGACGTCGGCAGCTCTAATCCGAGGTTCCCATTAGATCTGAGAGGAAACACCTACAATAAAACGCCCCAATTTTTCGTATATCTTGTGCACATACAGGCTTCCTCTCTGATCTACAGTGCAGAAACTACATTGCCGGTGACAGACAAACTGACGTCACGCCGGTGCCATGTGTCTCAGGTTGACAAAGAATACTCTAGCCTTTCTGACTGAGAAGTGATGTTGTATTTAGCCAGTCCACTGCGACCTTCGCGAATGTTCAGCTAAATAAATTGACTGATCTGCATGCACTCGACTTCGGTTTGATCATATTCACACCTTTACACTTTGTATTCATAGAAAGCATGCCAAACGTGACTGTAGAATTAGTTAAAATGGTCATTTTCTCAAAAGAATTTGAACTAAGAAAATTCATGTCTTTTGCTTATTCGAGGTCTGTGAGCATACGCCGAGAAAACATTTTCAACCCCTAGGGGTCACAGGCTGTCAGAGACGTCTCAAACACCATATGAATAACATAGTTGATGATGTTGATGCCGAAGAATCAGTTTTGTCTCAGGCCACTGGACATAGCAAACATTGACAAACGTTTTTTTGTGGGATCGTAAGCGCCCACGGGAATCGGTATACAGGACTCTTATGGGAGGGGCATATCTGATCGCTAGACCTGCCATTGTTTCTGGTGACCCGCATTGTCTAAAACAGCCTTCAGCTCAAGAGATGCTATGGTTGCTGGAAGGTTGTCTCAAAAGGAATAGGTGGGTAGTGAAGCACCGACAGGTCAAACTCCGGCTTGAATCACACGAAGTTTTCTCTCTACGTAACCTGTCAACCCAGTAATCATCCTGGATGGTACAGCCAAAAGGCTAACGAAACGATGAGGTGTGATGCATAACCACTCCGCTGCTCGTGGTAGCCCATTGATTTGGCACGGCTGCCTCCATGACCCACCGCGACAGATGTTATGTCGTTATCACGACATATTGATTTCCGCTGGTCATCACCGGGAAAGGGCCGATGACGTCAACGGGATCATAATCCGCCGGCCTCTAATGCAGGAATGTGTTCCATAGGATGAGTTGCTACTGTCCTATCCCCTTTCATCAGTTGGCAGCAATCACCTCACTCATCATCCACGGCCAGTAGGCCCTCCCCATCATCATCATCATCATCATCATCATCATCATCATCTTCATCATCATCATCTTCATCATCATCATCTTTGACAGCATGACGTAATTTCTGAACATCTTTGCTTATACGCCATGCAAACAACTTATTTAAGCAACCCTTCGTAGTTGAAGGATAGCATCTAAGAAAAGACCTAGTGCCAGTCTATACAACCAGCTCATCTTTAGGCACTGTCTCAGATGATATGGATGGAAATATACAAAGANTGAATCACACGAAGTTTTCTCTCTACGTAACCAATCAACCCAGTAATCATCCTGGATGCTACAGCCAAAAGGCTAACGAAACGATGAGGTATGGCCATGATGTGATGCATAACCACTCCGCTGCTCGTGGTAGCCCATTGATTTGGCACGGCTGCCTCCATGACCCACCGCGACAGATGTTATGTCGTTATCACGATAGCTGCCTCCATGACCCACCGCGACAGGTGTTATGTCGTTATCACGATATATTTATTTCCGCTGGTCATCACCGGGAAAGGGCCGATGACGTCAACGGGATCATAATCCGCCGGCCTCTAATGCAGGAATGTGTTCCATAGGATGAGTTGCTACTGTCCTATCCCCTTTCATCAGTTGGCAGCAATCACCTCACTCATCATCCACGGCCAGTAGGCCCTCCCCATCATCATCATCATCATCATCATCATCATCATCATCATCATCATCATCATCATCATCATCATCATCATCATCATCATCATCCAACCATGATTTATTTGAAAGCCTTATTGTATAGGGAAGAGTAAAGGTGGACGGGTAAAGGATCTAGTGTTAGCTTACCACAATCATTCTGAGGTGCCTATACCTCCAGAGATTCACTCAGGGGATCTGGATAAAAACTGACAACAAGAACACCACTGACACCTGTTGGCAGCCATATATTGTAGTGTCTCCAACCAGGCACAGTGAGGATCACATGGTCCCCATCCTGAAAGGCGAGTAGCACCGACAGCGCCCAAGCGTTTCATGATCTCCTTCATACTCAAGTCAAGAGTTGGCCACCTCTCTGCCTCCGCCACTCTGAATTTGGCATGGAAAACAGCACTCCCTTCGGCAAACGGTGGTTTGGCATACGCAACACATGTTCCAACCAACGCAGCTTCTGGTGCTAGACACATTCTTCAGTGGAAGTACCCGTTGTACAACCGAAAACTCGCTTTCCAACTGCCTCATTACGGATTTGCCGACACCAACCCACACGAGCAATCGTTCTGAGACAACGATTATCAAACACCTGAACACGTCTCAGTTCCGCTGCCAGAGCAGGCCAAGTCTCATATCCATACAACAAAACAGCCGGTACTGCAGCCGTACGTCTTGATGTAGCCTGTGTGTGTCATTTCATTGCATTCGACGATCAGCTTCCGTCTCAAGACGCGAGGTATCATGGGCAGCACAACATCAGAATCGGTGGCGTTGCAGGATGGGATCTGGATGCGACCCGACGGTGTTCTTCGCCAGCCTGGAGCAGTCGTTGGATCGGACTTTGCCGGGACTGGACGGGGTGTCACGCCAGCAGTTGCTGTCTGACCAGTTCGCTGAAGGTGCGCCGCCTGCGTCTGATGCCCAGTTGCGCTTGGCGAGAGAAACTGGCCAGTCGACATCAATATCGACAGGAAAAGGCATGTTACCTTACAGGGAGCTTTCACACCCATCTAGCACTCCGAACCTAGAATAAGAGCAGTGACCCCTATCCACTTTAACAAGCGATCAGTGTAGGCATTTTCCCGACTAACAGACGTTTTTTACACTTCTCTTAGAATAATGTACTAAAATGCACGGTAAACCAGAAGATAATTTAGTTGTGAAGGTAACAGTTCGTGGTAGCTCGAAATCTAGCCTTTGGACAACGCCAAGTTTCTGCAGGCCGCAGATTCACCGGACGGGTGAAGCGGTGGGCAGGCTAAATTTCGCTGTTTGATTTGTATCGTCATAAAGATGGAATCATCATAATCAAATCCGTGGTTTTCTTTCTGGCACAAACCTAAATCAATTTTGTTCCGGGATTCCTTGGTTCTTGGTAACGAGCATGTAAGTGTGGATAAAGAGGTTACTCTCTATGCCCCAGGTTCCGGATCATTTTGCATATAAAAGTGAGGGTTTCACCAGTCAGCCCAACACATACTGGTGATGACGTTCTATTGCAACTTACAAGGCAAATACGACAGAAACCTAACCGTAGTCCTTTGCAGTTGGACCGATTATCTGGCAAAATCATGAATGTTTCCCCTTGAAGTATGAACTGGGAAACAATACTTGGTTTGGATGGACAAGTTGAGGGTGGCTGATACTGCGAAGCAGCAAGCAGACGGAACGCGTAATATCGGGCAATGGCGCTCTTTTGGTGTCAGCACTAACGTGATGGAAACTTGCTGTGTCAACAATTCTATGTTCATACAAAAACCCCTCCAGTTTGGTCTGCATGTGAGACATATGTGACTGAATGAGATTCGACCACAGAGGAGTGATCGATCAGTCTTCGCAAAATAATGAATGGTGATCGATAAACAATCCAATGTGAGAATAGGCAATGTTTTTTATTCTGCTGCAATCGAAAATTCGCCTCACAGGGCAGTAACTCCATGGTCCATGATACGCATCTGATTGTGAACATGGGTCCTGTGAATTATTTTGCCATTTGGCAGCGAAGTATGAAAGCCATTACAAGCAAACTTATCTGACCTGACTATTGCCGTCTTCCTGGATGGGTACCCGGAGACGGGCCTTACCAATGATTAGAGACATGGCCCAGTTACGCCCTCAATGGCGCTCGTGCATCTAAGCTACTGCCTTCACTGCATAGCTCTCTTCCCAATCCCGCTACTTAACAGTCCACCAACGGTGCTGTATTTACGCACTAATTTATCAACTCCCGCGTGGCTACCGACCCCACCTCCCCGAATTATCGGTGAAGGAAACTGTGGCTGTTACAACCACTGTACGACAACTACGCGGTTATTACAGCTGGCAATGATGGTAATGATGGTGGTGAAGACATCATGACTGAAAAATGTCGAACAG
>NW_008751679.1:1320131-1333764 GCF_000715545.1 Opisthorchis viverrini | reverse complement strand
TGGTGAATATATGATGATGATGATGATGATGATGAGTCTGGGCAATAGCAAACCACCCATATCGTCCGGATCGAAATCTTCGCATCGGGCGATATCTCTAACATCAATTCGTAATATAATAAGATGTGAATCTCTATGCAAGCTCATGAAAAGATCTCCCCGAGATGGGTGGTTTCAAACTCGGAGGAATTCGAGGGACCTTCTGGACACGTCTCAGGCTGAGACCTAACGGACTTCTGATTGAATGTAGCATCCCATGATATAAGTTGCCAGAAGATATTTTACCCTGAACGAGGCCTACTGGAAAATGATTCCGGTTGAGTTCTTTAACAATTCAGCTGCTGATCCTTCTGCCATGGCTGTAGACAGGCGTAGCCTAGGGAAAACATGGCTTTTATAAAGTTAGAACTCTTCAGTTAGTACTAGTCATGGGTAAAACTGAAGTACCAGTGGAGGAACAGGGGAGCTGAGTTCACAAATGATCAAGTACTCAAGGTCAACTAATTTGACCTTATATGGTTTTGCATTCACACATCCTGTGGGTCTTTCCGTGTCAAAAATCACAAATCCAATGTCAACAGCGTGTACAAACAGGTTTTGAAAGACTGAGTATTCAAAGTTGAATGGGAGCTAGAAAAACTTGAACAGTATTGATTCTAACTGTGTTCGCTGCAGTGTTTCCCCTAGAAGTGTCTTCAAAAAGGGGTTGGTCATCAAAATAGAAAAATGCACTTTATTCATTATTTTTTCCGGAAAATTGAAAGTTCTTTTAAACAGCGCATTAGTGAATAACTCCGATATGAGTAGCACATCATTATCTTAAGTGTTGTCATTTTTGGGCTTAGTTCTGCTGCAGCGGGTAGTCAGCTGGTCACTCACCGAAAATTGCTGAGCAGAGCGTGGCATTTCGTATTGATTTGCGGGATCGACCTAAATTATTGTGTTCGTTTCATTAACCAGGTCCGATTCTTCCCAGCAGTCCATTTGAATGGCAATTCGGTACCTGGATTCTGCATTCCACACCTGATATTCCCATAGGATTGTGCATTGTCTCAATGGTTCACACATGCTTGGAGACCATCTGGCATTTGGAAGATCTGTTCCATAATTTGAAGATGCGACGTTGGGAGTGGCGGCGGTAAGGGAATCTCGATACTGAGCACATTGCATTAATGTTGCTCACCTTGGGTCGATTTTTCTGACTTACTGTTCGTGATATATGCCTCATTTTTCATGCCTAATTTTGGTGGCACCGGTGACTGGTGTTTCTAGTGAGCATTATTCACGGAGGGGACTATTTGGGATTAGTCCTTCACATAAGTGAACTTTGTGAGCCATGGACCTACTTACAAAGATTTGAACAATTCTGTCTCCTTTGCTTACGAATCACGTTAAGGTACACAGAATATCATGTTGAGACAACAAACCGAGTTCAATCTGCTCTACCGTCCTCAGATGTCACAATAATTAACAGACCACACATATGAAAACTGTTTTATCGACTAGCGGTTACAGGTTGCTGTCAGCTCGAACGACAACTAATGGTGCTGGAACTCGTATTTTGCTGTTCAACCTGTCATTAGTGTACCTGACCCATTTTGCTTACGAATCACATTAAGGTACACAGAATATCATGTTGAGACAACAAACCGAGTTCAATCTGCTCTACCGTCCTCAGATGTCACAATAATTAACAGACCACACATATGAAAACTGTTTTATCGACTAGCGGTTACAGGTTGCTGTCAGCTCGAACGACAACTAATGGTGCTGGAACTCGTATTTTGCTGTTCAACCTGTCATTAGTGTACCTGACCCATTAGGTCCAAGTGCTTTTCATGGAACTAGCAGCTGATAATGAACAGATCAACTGCTTCTAGGTTCATTTTCTGTTCTCTTATCCTTCATCCCAATCTGAAGTTAGCAATAACTCATTGAACCAACCAGTAATCGAGGAAGAATCTCAACAGTTACCCGAATCTAGTAAAATTAGCAACCATCTTCACTTTCTGCACAAGTTATTACTCAAGGTTTTCAACTAAAACCTCGGCGGCCTTACTGCAAACAAGTATTCAGACGAACTGGTTACCCTTTTTTTATCCGGTAGAAAGTGACACGGGAACCGAATATTGCCGTCCCCCTTGGTACAGCAACAGTTTGAGCTTTTAAAAAGTAAGAAAAAGTGCTTTACGATTAAGTCTCTGTCTTCCAAGAATGTGATTTCTCAAGAATGCTGGTTCGAAAGATAACCAAACGCATCCATTGGGCTGGAGGAATGAAAAAGGCAGGATAAATTCGAAGACACGATTTCATAGACATGAACACCAATTTGATCACAAAATATGGCATAAATATATTTTATGGGAAACTCACCGTAAGTTTTCTAGTTGGGCGTACAGTTGTTGTTTTTCTTCATCGCGGTTCAGAAGTTCGCGCCGATCCCTGAAGTGAATAAACCGTGTAAGTAAGTCTCCTTTAGAAAAACGTTTTCTAACCTAGCCAATTCTTTGCCCAAAAAAGCATTGGAGAACAAAACCTGGAATAATTTGTGTGAAAGCGAACAAATAATATTAACCCTCAAATTTTACCCCATAACCTCGGAATGCATGTACAAATAAGGCTTATTTAGGCTTCTTTTGGACCGCACAAACAACATATTATTGCACGACAAAAAGGTCGCTCTTGAGGGGGGAAACAAACTCAAGTTTTACCACAATGCCCCTTGACGACCGCCTTTAAAGCCTACAAGTGCCAGGTCAGTCTTTCATGGGTCTTTTATCAGCTGGTGTCAGAGAGCAATGAACACAAGAAAATGCCGTAACTCTTCAGATGTGCAACCCAGCAACAATCGTGCGCCAAATTAGACATACTGGTGTGGCTTGTAATGACCGCTCACATTTTTCGCTCCCAGATTAAAATAACCAGTGACACAAGATTGAATCTCCTAGACTCAAAGTCATATTTTTCCCTAACCTGTTCAGTGTGGGAGTCTTAGAACTAAAAGAATTGGAGTAAATGACCATGAGAAATGTGTCTCTGACCAATTCGCTTCAATCCTGGGATCTTTTCTACGACCAAAGAATACCACCTGAGCAGTCTATATGAACAGATCCTAATTTAATAAGGAAGACCGGTATGCAGGGATCTTCCAGGTGTTATATCAAAACCAGGCCGACAGCCAATTTGAGGGCAACGAATCCAGTTAATGTATATTGCTAATGTAGGTGACGATCGCAGAGCAATCGACGTCTTGGTGATGGACCATATGCCGGAATCAACGCTTGCACTTGCATAAGCTAAGGCCACCGCAATTGGACTCCACGACCCTGGGGCGGTCCACCAATCAACTCCCAGGTGAAGGCGAACTAAATATTGGACTACAGGTGATTACCAGATTGCAAACAGATTGTACTAATTGATTTTATTGGCCATCTTTAGTGCAGCCACCTTTCCCCAACCCCCTGTACTTTATGGGTCTTTAATTGTGACATTGTGACATTGTGTGATCACAGTATTGGTTCTTTTAAACATATCTTTTCTTGAGTGAGGTACTCCATCTAACTGCATTGCCTATGTGCAATTCTTGAGCCATCTGTCCATCAGAATGACCAGAAAATCTTCTTAGCTCGCGTGAATTTCCTTGTTCTTCCTTGAATGTTTACCGATTACTGGACCTAATTTATGTTTGATTTTGTATTTCAGCGGTTCGATCAAGCAGTAGAATACTATCCGTCGTGAAATTCTGGTATCGTTTAATAAACCGCACATCTGAATAAGACTAGAACACCTGATAACCTGATGTGTTCGCAAAACAAAGTTTCTGTGTAGGCTTTAATCAAGACTGTTTAGAACATGTTACTGTTCCCAAAACAAGGATAACGGAACTGGTTGTTCATTAACCTATTGTTTGGAATACAGTATTGACGGACCCCAGGTAAATGGGGAGCTACGATGACGCTTCCCGGTAGAGACCTCTCCGCGAAGAAATCCCTCGACTGTTATCTTCACAACAGCTCTCTTGCTTGGTGACGACCTGGTTCCACAGAAAACGGCACCACTGCTAGAAGTCGAATGTTCTAACCCTCATCTCTCGTGAGGGTTAATGAAAACCACTGATAAACCTGTGTAGGGTGTGATACCGAATATGCAGTGACTTCCATGTGACTAATAAAAAGTTTTGTTACGACAGAAAACAGCGACTTTTTCCATGTCACCACAAAAGTGACGTTTTCACTTACACCAGGATCTGAACTTCTTGTTCGAAAAGTTGTCTTTTGAGTTTGCCCAGCTCTTCTTCTCGACTTTCGAGCTTGGCCAGAACTTCTTGCAGATGGTTTTGATCACGAATTTGTGCGCTGGATGGTCTTCGATTGCGATTCATATAGGGTGAGGGAGTGGGCGGATTGAAGTCAGTGCCCCGTTGATCAGCTGTGGTGGAATCGGGTGGGGCGCTATCTCCATTTCCGTACTTGTCTTCAAACCTCTGCGACAAAAACTTGTGTTAGTCACGTTTGAAATGAAACTCACCGCTTTGAGACTTTCCACCAGTGTCCGAATTTCCGATATTTCTTGTTCTTTTGCCATGATTTTTGTGTCATACTGCTTTCGAATTGCTTCTTGCATCTATAAAAATAGAAACTCAGGATATTTAGCTGACTTAAATGAACATAATTCTATTCAATCACAAGAAGGTCGCTGTTATTCATCAACTGATCTAATGTAGTCTATGTTCATATAAACGTAAAGTGTGCTATCGACGTTTGCAATTAGTACTTCTGTCAATGTTCCAACCCTTCGGAAATTTACACTTGCTTTGTTTTGGCCATTTTGCGCGTAAGAATGAGTCGGCTTCTTAGATGACACGAATCTCAGCTACTTGGCCAAGCCCTCGAGGAACCGACCCATGTTGACCTCAGTGATGTAAACCGTAAAATGAAGGAAACTACGCAGAAAGTTGCTGAAAACTCTTCGACAGCCCACGACCGGTTTCGCCCTTCTTGAGGCTCATCAGGTAGGCGCAGTCCCCGAGTTTCCGTCAACCTTATGTTCTACTTGAACATCATAAACGAGAGATTCAGTTGAGTCTCTCGTGAAAACCAAATTGATTAGCAAATTAGTGTATTTCTCGAAAACCGTAAAATGCTTACAGGGAGACCTTCCAGACTGAACAGATTCGGCCCAGGTTTCCGGCTGACCGTCGTACAGACAAAGGACATGATTAGGGTTTCGGAGCAGGGGCTCTTGTGATTCTGTAATTTCCCTACGGAGCTTGAAATCAAGCAGAAATTTCTTGATGACTATCATGCGGCTGGTATGACGCAATCCAACTGACAGACTCCAGTCATGTTTGGACGGGAGATTAGCCGACTGCTTGACAGTCAAGTGATAACTTTTATTCTGTTGGGGATTTTTTCTCCTGAAGGATGTAACTGTCGCTGGTAAAGCCGTTTGCTAGTTGTAGCCATTGGAAAGGAGTATGCATGACAAACAATGCAATTCGCATCATACCCATATGCGAGGTTTTAATCCTCGAAAAAGTGTCCTGAGGTTTTCTCTATTTCGGAACTGGCTGACGTCTTTATTAGGCTGAATTAAACATCCAAAAGCGGCACTAGTAACCATGATGGTGTGTGCTCTGAGGGCGTCAAAAGCTATCTTGTCATAACACAGTTGTTTTCAAACCACTGAACAACTGAACTGTGCTGCGGGAGCGCAAGTTTTACTGGATTTCCTTTCCTCAAATAGTGGTTTTTCCAGCACTGAGTGCATCCATTCTTATTCAGTCAGCTGTGTGGAGTATAATGGCACTTTTTCTATCCTTTTATTCAAACGGAGATGAGAGCATTGCCACCAAAGTACGGTTTTCTGTGAAGTAAAATTTATCGTGATAACTCGACGCTTTGCCAGAATGAATAAGGCAAAGTACATACGTTTTGTGATAGAGCTGCGAAACGAGATTGAACCGTGGTTGCACACTATCAGGTGTTTCAGACCCAAAATAGTCTGCGACCTTTTGTTCTCAACCTTTTCTTCATTCTCAGTGAGACTGCATAGATGTTGCGTTTACTTATGGTCACTTTTACGTATCTACACATATCGCCAAGCCATATTCCTTCATCACTCATTCAAAATGAGCAACTGATCGAAGGTTTGTTCCGAGAGAACGTAATCAGTGCATAGAATAATAAATTTGATCGGATTTGCTGAGGTGTTGAGCGACCGTACCCTGTCGTCATGAAACTAGCCGTTCCTCAACCAGAAGTGGCCTCTCCGACGAAGGAAAAACTCTGTGATCTGTGAATGGGAACACTATCCGTCAGGGGTTTTCGAGAAATACACTCATTTGCAAATCACTTTGGTCATCACGGGAGACTCGACTGAATCTCTCAGAATATCATGGACGAGAAATTCAGTTAAAAATGAGTGTATTTCTGACAAACAGTGCACTTTGGGTTCAAGTAGAACATAAGGTTGACGGAAACCCGGGGACTGCGCCTACCTGATGAGCCCCAAGAAGGGTGAAACCGGTCGTGGGCTGTCGAAGAGTTTTCAGCAACCTTGTGAGTAGTTTCCTTTATGAGAACATCAGGAGTTGTTCAATCCATGCCAGCTGGACAATGCTGGTGGGCAAGTTGCTCAAATTCATCGAGACTTATCCGAAAGGCTTCCGCCTGTTGAAAAGATGGCCAGAGCCAAAATTGGGTACACAAGGAAATACAATCACAATATGTCGACGGGGAACGACTGAGGGCCAACGACCTAATTAGTCGAGTAGACACCATTCCCGTGATGAAAAGTCACTCTTCAGTCCATATGTTTTCTCATTCTTCAGGGATTTGTAGTGTTGCATAAATTTATGCGTACCTGATACCATCAGTAAACTTTGACTGTGAACGTGGTACTTCATGGCTTATATATTTGCCTGGATCCACTTAATCAATGAGCTGAGATTTCAGTCTGAACAAGATCGTTATTGGCTGCTTTTCTCCATGCCTACGAACTACAATTACTAAAATTACCACAGAACTTCCCTGAGGCCTGAGAGGAGCAAAAATTCAGATGCACTAAGTTAAAACTGTCAATGAATATTTTCACTTGTAGCATGGTTAGAAGAATGTCAACCGTGTTTTGCTGCCACTCTACCCAATACAGGCTGTCGTGTTAAAGTCAAAACTTGCCTCTTTTGTCCTCTCTTCTATTCGCTGGATTTGCATTTCAAGTTCCGACTCCATATGGAGCAAGTCCCTTTTACGAGCTGCTTTTTCACTGGCATGGTTCATCAATTCGGGCAGGGGAGAGAAGGGCATTGGGTATTGATTATATATGTGTGTATCTATGTATATAACACTACAATGTGTATATTGCATATACTATACACCATACATATCGTGTATTGATATAGGTATTCATGGCATAGTATGGTAGTATAGTATATTGCAGCATAGTGGTCATTGTGGAAATGTTATATATGGCTTACATAATGCATATATATATATGCATATATATATGTATACGTAACACATAGATACAGTATAGGGTAGCATGTCGTATCAAGTCTAGTGTGATCGTGATGGTATCAAGTTTGACCTACAGATAATCTGAAAACATTCGTCTGGATAATGCGAATTCCTCCATCTCACCATCTGCTATCTTAATCATGTGACAGCATAGATAAACACCGTAGATCAGCTCAGAAGACATCGCACACTGGTCATGTGACAGATATGGCTTTATCCGTGGCATCATCCCGGTGAGGGGCTTGCATAGCATTCGAGGTCACCACAAGTTGTCCCATAATTCGGTCGTCTACTAGGTGTTATTTTAATGTAGATAACATTACTTGTGAATTGATCCAAACTGCCATTTTACTGCTTCGCTATCAGGACAGATGGTTGCATCGTCATGCCCTTCAAAGTATGTGAGGCGGTCTTTAATGGCATTGATATGGCGCAATTCATAAACGGTCGCAGCGACTCTTTTATTTTTTTTTGCTGGGCTTCCTAGAAGGACATAAGAAGACCTACAGGTGAGGCTAAATTGGGTAAAAAACTAACACTTGTTTTCACAGACCATCGTCGCTTCACTAAAAATAAAGTTGCTATAAAATATTTCGCAGAGTTCGTTTGTATGTTAAACCCTCCTGAACACTGCATATCTGGCAGACATAAGCCAAAAAAGGCCAACAAACGCCCGAAGCCTGTTACAACCGACTCGAGTCAAGCTTATCAAGAACTCTATCACACAAACTCTTATTTAGATGCACAGACTGTACTGACGAATGCATCGTATTCTCCTATTCCAGGTTTGCCCATCCTTGGAACAAAACCCTTCGGAAATGATTGACTCTGAAATTTTACGTAAGACTTGCTTATTGATACGAAGTTCCCAATAGCAGAACTTCTGGTAGTCACCTTCGAGTAGCCGTATTTAGATTCATTTAGACACAGCAAGAAATCGTCAGGTTTCCGGCGAATTACTGGCACCCTCGAAATAGATGAAGCGAACATTTTCCCCGAACGTAATCTCGCTGTTTAAACCCCATGACCGAGAATCGAGCAATGAGTTGTGCTAAAGAATATGTGCTGAGGGTCAATCAGGACTAAGAGAGCTGTTTCTGGGATAATTTTGTTTGACACAGAGAAAACACTTAATGCGATGAGACTGTGAAGTCAATACAACTCTAAAAAGGAATAAGACAGAGAATACCACACTATACTCTACTACAATATAACAATACTTAATACTAATTAAGAATAAGGGGTTTAGTTATGGGGGTGTAATCGCCTCCTATTTTTATTTTGCATGGGGTCACCAGTAGACTTTTAACGGCCAGTCTCTGATCGCACCTCCATAGGATTTTGATGCTTACTAGATTGGAGTAGTGCTAGAAGACTGGTTGTATGTAAGCAGAATTTATCTCAATCCAAACTTGTTCACTCTAAAATTGGATGCTCTAATTCTGCAATAAAGCTCCATACAGCGCTTTTAAACCCAAGGGAACCTGTTTATAGCCCAGTGATCACTGCCCATAGACGTCACTGCAGAACTTACTTGATCTTCCTAAAGTCAGCATCCTAAAGCCGGGTAGATTTTAGCTCAGGTTTTCTTGAACCCTACCTCACATCCGTCGCCCCGAAATGTCGAGAAATCCACACACAGAGAATAGGAAATTTCGTTTTGTAAGACAAAATGATCACACAATTTCATTCAGAGTATTTGAAAAACAGTGTCAACTGGGGTTCATGCTGCAGATGATATGTCAACGAAAACGGCGGACTGAGATTTCAGCTACCATCCTTAGATTTACATTTTTCAAGATTTTATTGTGGTTGGCTCGTTGATTCGGGGGAATTCGTACAACTCATAAGGTTGCTGAAAATGCATCGACAGCCCACGACTGGTTTCGATCTTCTTGGAGCTCATCAGATAGGCGCAGTCCCCAAGTTTCCGTCAGCCTCATGTTCTATTTGAAACCAAATTGCACGAACTAAGCAAAATACACTCATTTGTGCCTACCTGATGAGCCCCTAGGAGAGCAAAACCAGTCGTGGGCTGTTGCTGAATTTTCAGCAACCTCATGAGTAGTGCATTACGAATGTACATGTATCACGATGTCGCGAATATCGTAGCGACTGAAACATGAGGCGGCCTGGTGCAGCATATTCGGTTGCCTGGAAACATCACAAACGAGAGATTCAGCTGGGTTTTAGGTGAGTCTGTCGCAAAACCAACTTAGTTCGCAAATCAGTATATTTCGCTAAGAATGTGTACAAGTTTGCAACATGCGATTTAGTCGCCTGCATATGCTTGATGCCTGCGACCTTTAGCAGCTTGTGAGCAGGTCGGACGATTGGGTGAGTTTGTTCCTGTTGTCAGTACTATTGTTAATTATTTAGCCAGTTGAACATATTATTGGCAAAGCGCAAACTTATTTCTGACAGTTTATCCTCTAAGAGATAAAAAGGTGTATGCTACTGAAAAACATACGAGCGAACTAAAATAGAGGCGAGGAAAAGGATGATCTGCTTGAGAAAAGATAAAGATCATCTGGCTGGGAGATGGACAACACCGGACCCATTCGGTAAGGAGGATTGAAGAAATTGATTTTATGCAAAGCCCAGAGTGTAGGAAGACAAATGCCGAGTGCCTCAGATGGTTTTTGACCTTTTTGATAGAGAATCCGACCAGTAGGCCTCCATTAACTACATGTCTCCCATCGACCAGATATTCTGAGGTGAAACTTTGGACACCTCATATACAGTCAATATTTTCTGGTTCCTTTAGGAACCTGATGAGCTGTACGACCTAGAGAAGTGATGCGCTGTGAACGCTTATGTTGATAAACCGTCTTGGAATTAGTTGTCAACATATCATGATTTTTTACGTCAAGGTCTGTCGGATACTAGTGAGAGATGCAGAGTTTTGGAGGAGTGGACATGGATTTTATGGCTGTTTAAGGCGGTCAGCAAAGATATCCGCAGTCAAGTCACCTAAGGAATAAAGTGCAAAGAAGTGCCGCTTTTTATCGACTGGCCTGTTTTCTTGAATTTTCAATGTGCTTAAAACCCCACAACATACAATGTTACAGCATTTACAGAGTGACAACCTTGCAGTGGCTTTATTCTGTTAGGCCCTCCTTTTGTTTTTTTATATCGGCATAATAAAAAAGGCTCAGCCCGACAAGATTCCGCCGAAGTCTTTTGAACCTTAGTTTTCCGATCACCAGTCGCACACCGCGTCTTTGAAGAAAATATGTACAGGAACGCACCTGCGTTTGGTGCAAGCATCCTTGCATGGGCAACAATAGAGGCTGCTCTAACTTAGCTGTGTGTGAGCGCGGAGGGATAAACTTAATGAATCCTATGCAAGCTCTCCGATTGTAGCGCAGTGTGACCCCGGTGTAGATCGAGAATGGTGGTTTTCCACAAACAGGTGCTTTCACGTGCGCATTCGTGCAAAAATAGGCTGCGGAAAGTGAAAAATAGGTGAAGTGTTGGGGTTTTTGAAGAAGCAGTGGAGTGTGTCCGACTAAACTACGGAATATTTTACTGAGTTACAGCCAGTAGGGTCGTTTACCAGATCACATAATCTGATAAGAATATCCCCAACCCTCCCCTCATTCTAGAACGTTGTACAGAAAAAATGTTTTGAGAGTGTTAGCGGGAGACTCACCTGGAACCCAGCTGAATCTCTCGTTTGTGGTGTTTCCAGGCAACTGAATGTGCTGCACCAGGCCGCCTCATGTTTCAGTCGCTACGGTATTGGAGATATCGCGATACATGTATATCTTTGTAGTGTACTACTCATAAGGCTGCTGGAAATTCGTCGACAGCCCACGACTGGTTTCGCCCTTCCTGGAGCTCATCAGGTAGGTGCATTCTCCGAGTTTCCCTCAATGTCATGTTCTACTCGGAACCAAATTGCACGAAATCATCGAATATAAACTCATTTGGAAGTTAATTTGGTTTTTTGAGAGTGTTGACAGTGTTCCCTCTTACTTGTTCAGTGTTATCAGCCTCCTTCTCCTTGTGGGCAAAGGCCTCATAGTAAATTTGACTTGCCTGCCGTTTTCCCATTTGCTATTCTTCGTATTTCTTCTAACTGGCTTGGTTTTTATTATGGTCAAATCCCTTTAACTCTCGCCCCCCAGATGTCACCCTACATTATTGTGAATTTTTTTCAATGTATCTCACTCAAGACAACCGTCAGTTACGGTCCTACCCGTTGTCTGTAGGGCAGCAAGAGTTACGAGTGCTTACCTCAAATAGTTTTGTTCCAAACTTGACTGTTCTTGCCTTGACGAAATGATTTCCGTGCGAAAATCTTCAATCACATTGTTGAAAGATGGAAGTAGTTTTGGATAGCTACGACTGATTTCTGTCTCCAGTTCCATCAAGTTTTTGTACCTGCAAAGCAAAAGAATAGAAAGTAATTTCCATTTTTGTTCAGGACAAATTTGACAAAGTTGACTTAGACAACTGAACAACTTTAGGAGTTAGGGGTGTTACATTCCTTGATTTAGAATGGACTGAAATTCAGTGAGTGAGTTTATATGATATATTGAGCTTAGTATGCAGTTTGCCTTCCAGATTGTCTGTAAAATGTCCTTCAGTTCGGTTTGGGACTTTAGGCTAATTTTAACCTTCAACGCATCATTCCTACCGGTGCACCTTGTAACATATGGGGTCATCCAAGGTTTTCATCACAATTCTCCTTTCTGTGTATGATTTATGGTGTAAAATCCCATCGAAAGCAATCCACAAATGAGCGACTAGTTTAAAAACAAAAAAAATCAAAATACGGGCGATAAAAAATTACAGCACAAATCTACAAGAGATTTTGATGATGTTTTGCGGCCACTTGGATTCAAAACCCTTGTAAATCACCCTACGTTTGTAAACTTGTGGATAGCATACTGACTGAAGTTTTAATTGTCCTTTCACGGGGTGACAGACGTGTGTTTTCACGATCAACGGAATCTCAGCCTATAAGTGCTCAAGACGATAAGTTACTCAGTGCAGTGGCTTCACCAGACAGAACTAAACATAGCTCTGGAAGACATGTGGTGTGAAACGCTGCGTGTTCTCGTTCACCCATCGAAATGGGTGACGAGGTTAGGCATTTCAGTGCTTGGAAATCGACAACAGTCTCCTTAACGGTGTATGACTGTCAATTCTTGTAACCCTGGGAAGCGGAAGCACCCCACTCAATTGCACTAAACTTAACAGGTAGTGCTCATAGTCCCTGTTGCAAACAAGCCCACTGGAAAATCACAGTGCGGCAGAATTTTTTAAACTGTGGCCGCAGTAATGAGTGGTGTATTCTGAAGAGAAAATTTCCTGGATTTAGAGACGCAGCTACATCATCGCTGGTAATCCGGGAAAGAATTTTGGTACAGACGGAGAGAAAAACGAATTATTACCGGTATCACGAATGTCCAGAGGCAATCAACTTCACTCGGACATTGTTAAACAAACCGAATTATAGTGTCGAGCTCTACCAGATCGAGTTCCCTTATATCCAACCGGCTAACGAGTGCACACAAGTGCAAACATGTATGGTCTCGGATTTCAAGTGATAGTTGCGGCAATGGAAAAGTGAAAAACGACAAGTACACGGTTCTTCCAGCTGACTTCGATGATGATGATGATGATGATGATGATGATGATGATGATGATGATGATGATGATGCTGATAAATATCTCGAATGTGCTGCTCAAAAGCCACCTGACCTTCTGGTCGGTTGGATATTCGAGATATCACGGTACATTTTCTTGACGTAAAGCACTACTCATGCCGTAAACGAGATATTCTGTCCAATCTTTCGTTAACCCCAGTGTAGTTTGCAAATGAGTGAATTTTGTCTATTGATTCCACTTTGTCCTCAGGAAAAATCTCTTGAATTGCATAATGCTTGTCTCAACCACCTTGACTCAGCTCATCCAGACATTCTGACGCGTCCCCAAGCGCTCGCTCAAGCACATCCTTGTTTCGCACATGCTTTGAAAGCTTGGTATGCGATGAAGGCATCGGTACACCAAAACTTGAAGAAAATTAAGGTCCCTGGAAAGAATGGACCAATATTCAGAACCATAAATGAATCCTACAGTTGCTTTGTCTTCATGGTATGGTA
>NW_008751679.1:1317792-1318315 GCF_000715545.1 Opisthorchis viverrini | reverse complement strand
AGAAATTGCGTTAAGGGGGCAAGACAACAAAGTAAACGCTTACGTTTTAAGCTTAGGAAGCCAAACATGATAGCAACATAATCATAGGGAGCGTGAACAGACCACAAAAAGCGAATACAGTTACATCGGTTGGGAATCACAAGATCAGTTGTGATCGCTGCCGCGAATTTCAAAAATATAGATACCAAGTCACATGTACAGAACAGGATTCAATGTCTGTTATGTTTCAATAACGCATACCAGTACCATCACAGATACGAAAGTGACCTTCTCACGGCATTGAAAATTGGGGCTTGCTGTATGTCCTGGAACGGGAATAACCTGTTGCATTTTCCACCTTGTTGTAAAGTGCAAAGCTAAACAATGACCCTGGGTCCCTTTGGTCGCTTAAGTACGTACTTGTTTGAATTTCATCCCTTCGTCTTTCCATCTTTTCCCACAGTATGGAAAGATAGATTAAAACCCACAACAAACTGGACCAAATGCTCGGTCCTGTTGAATGTTCCGTACCCTCTGAAGTACA
>NW_008751679.1:1311272-1316429 GCF_000715545.1 Opisthorchis viverrini | reverse complement strand
TTTGGGATGTGGAATCGAGCCACGCACAACTATGGACTGTGTGGTTTGAAATGCTTCCAAGCCAACTGAAATAGTTATATTGACTGTGACAGTATTCTTGGCACTCCGTTCGAAGGGCCAAAGAAATATTGCCATTCTTCGATACACAGTTATTTACAGGAGAATTCCAACGAACTAAACGGTTTTCAATTCAAGAAATCATCACTCAGTTCACCTTGGCACTCTTGTTATGCTTATCAGACTTTTCAAACTCGGAAAGCATTGTGCTACCAGCGGTGTATATCACGTGAACTTGACCATCACGTGATATTTCGTCTATTCATTATGGCCTCCCGAATACAAAGAAACGCAACAGATGGCTCAAGGTGAATAAGTTGCTCAAATTGCCAAGCGGCTATTAATGCCAAAATAGATACCGCAGAATGTGCGCTACGCGTAGAAATTGCGTTAAGGGGGCAAGACAACAAAGTAAACGCTTACGTTTTAAGCTTAGGAAGCCAAACATGATAGCAACATAATCATAGGGAGCGTGAACAGACCACAAAAAGCGAATACAGTTACATCGGTTGGGAATCACAAGATCAGTTGTGATCGCTGCCGCGAATTTCAAAAATATAGATACCAAGTCACATGTACAGAACAGGATTCAATGTCTGTTATGTTTCAATAACGCATACCAGTACCATCACAGATACGAAAGTGACCTTCTCACGGCATTGAAAATTGGGGCTTGCTGTATGTCCTGGAACGGGAATAACCTGTTGCATTTTCCACCTTGTTGTAAAGTGCAAAGCTAAACAATGACCCTGGGTCCCTTTGGTCGCTTAAGTACGTACTTGTTTGAATTTCATCCCTTCGTCTTTCCATCTTTTCCCACAGTATGGAAAGATAGATTAAAACCCACAACAAACTGGACCAAATGCTCGGTCCTGTTGAATGTTCCGTACCCTCTGAAGTACATGGTTATCAAAACCAATCTGGCTGCACAATGAAAAAAAACAAAATGGTCTATTAGATAAGTTCTGAGGCGTAATGAGAAAAACTGGATTCGGTCATGATCATAGCAACCCAAAACCGATATTCCTCGTGTGACCGTTTATCACCCCATTGCCCAGTAATCCCACCTTTTCCTGGGAAAATAATTCTTAATCCACAAACAAAAGAATATAGACGATGAAAAACCGTCCTAACTGTGGAATACGAAGCAAAACTGTCCCAAGAACAACGAAGTGACTGCTCCGATCAAACTTCACGTAAGGTCAGAATAGATGGTCATTCTGAAAGACACTCAACCTTTTAGTAAATTGTGTGTAAAGGACAACGCAGTACACTTCACTTCTATGAAATAAAGGTGCTCTTCTGGAGTTAGGTTCATAAACTCAAAAAAGAGTTGAGCGTCTTGAGTGATTATTCTATGGGGTCGAATTTGTTCTCATCAGCCGTAAGCTTTGCGCGGATATCAGCGAGAATTCTACACTAATGAAACCACACAAGTACTCCGTAATACTCGTGACTGTTCATCAAACATCATGGCTTGCGTATACCTGTGCTGAATCAATATCTATAATCCTTTCTACATTTTGTCCTAAATTTCCTGTGAGGACTGCGATCGGACCACTGGTTTTTTGCACGAATGGCTACGTTCATTAAAACAATATTCTAGAAGCAATCAGCACTGAACTGTCAGCTTCATTCCAAATCCGCCAGGAGGTATTTTTCAGAGGTGCATGAGATGTGTTAACTACAAATGAAACAATCGTACAGTAGTATGCAATCTAAATTCTTCACTGGTTTGAACGGCCTGGGGGATCTAGTTAGACCGGATTCTAGAAGAATCGGATCAAAGAGCAGACTGGAGATTTCCTAGCAATTTATTGACTCCATTTAGATTTCGTTGGTGTGTACGTACATGACCTGCTACCAACTGCTGCCAAAATATCCGCCACCCCGAGAATTTTCATCCGTTCTAACGTACGACTAAATGTCTATTTCTAAACTTTATACTAGTTGTCTGGCCTCACTTCTGCTCACCGCAAGAACGTTTGAGCGATAGACGATTAGGTTACAGCTTCCAAACTTTTCATATTTATCAGAAAGACTCCTCGTATCTTAGTTTGTCAGTGTTTCCACGCAGAAATCAATCAAACTTATCAGACTTTTCAAACTCGGAAAGCATTGTGCTACCAGCGGTGTATATCACGTGAACTTGATCATCACGTGATATTTCGTCTATTCATTATAGCCTCCCGAACACAAAGAAACGCAACAGATGGCTCAAGGTGAATAAGTTGCTCAAATTGCCAAGCGGCTATTAATGCCAAAATAGATACCGCAGAATGTGCGCTACGTGTAGAAATTGCGTTAAGGGGGCAAAACAACAAAGTAAACGCTTACGTTACAATGTTACAATGTTACAATCGATCGAAAGACAACTTAGTACCACATTTACCTTCGAAAATATGGTTTTGTTAAGTGCCCAATCTTTTCGATCTGAACGATAGTACTCCATGCAGTGTTGTATACGAACAGGCTCCTCGGGTCGAACACCGAATAGATGCTCTCAAGTCAGAAAGTGTCAATGATCTTGAGATGGATCACTTTTTCTTTTGAGCACACTTGGTGTCAATCAATTTGTACCGCATACCACTGGTCAGACACAATTACATCCGTCCTTCCCCAACGTTTTACTCCTTACCCGCAAGGTCAAGAGTAGCCGTCTGTCCATTCTGGGCAGCCATCAGATAAACTATGGTGCGCACACTGATTTCTCGCTGTCCACGCAACTGCATCCTGCAAGGATCAACTAAGAAGCGACCTTCCATATGATCTGAGTTTCTACGGGACAGGCAGGTTCGTTCAAAAGTGTGTCAGATCTAAACCTGGCGGCTCCGGCTGACTTTCACGCGTCCTTGATTCTTTCCCATTGTGTTGGAAACGTATGGATTACCTGGACTTTTGTTCTGACGCATACCACCCGATGAAAGCTGCCTTTTTCGGAGAGGAGGTTTTCGCCATCTCGTCAGTTAACACGTCCTTAGTGACTAATGGTGGCGTCTGTAGAATCAGCTTGCTCCTATCGGGTCAAGGCCAAACGCTGATATCGGAAAACTAAGTGAGAACTTTTCTGTCTTTCCTACTATTTTTCTCAACTTTATGTATCCAGGGAACTTGTTTCTCGCCAAGCGGTATCCACACCCGCACAAATTTCAGAGCTCCGACCATGCGCCCCCGATTTGCCATTCTCCATGCTGTTGGAAGAACGTGTCAGTGCCCTCTGATCCCTGAACTGTGCACTTATTTAGGGGCGCTTCTCCGATTTTCGAATTTCCTGGTCAAAGACAAGTAGGTTCTGCAGCCTACCTATTACTGCTCAGACGCGAATGTGAAAGCCGTGGATTTGTTTGTATGCAATGTGTTATCAGTACCGTTTTGTTGCAGTGGTATGATAAGACTTGTTCTTGGACCATAATAGTGCATTCATCAGTTGAGGGCATTCCCGAATTCACGAAGCACTCTGGTCTCAATGAAACTCAAAGGCCCTGCTGCTATGAACAACTGTCTTTGAGTTCTTTTCAGCTTTGGCAGACAGATTCAAAAGTCCACATTTTCGTGTGTGCTTTCACAGTGGTTGTAATGTCATCTTGTATGATTTCCGTGAGTTCACGATGGAGGTGTTTTGTCATCCAGCTCATATAAACAGAACTTCTTTCCTTTCCCTTCCCTTACTGGTTGCAATAATTGTTCATCTTGTGTCTTGAAGGATGACGATAACAGTTTTCATTCTCATTTTTTGAAGGGCACTTTGATTTGGAAACAAGACCAAGATGTAGTAGCAGTTCTACAAGGACTACCAAGTACTGCAACCTTGTTGCATCACGTGCCCCGACTGTTGGTTGATTGTAATTCTGGATGACACGATCATCAGATACATTTTTGACTGGAATTTATCGTTGATACTTCCAGTATGTCGTGCTTTGATATCCGCTTATTACTTTATGTCTGTTGAATTCCGATTGCTAAAAGTTTGTGAAGCTGTAGTGTGCTTGACTTGACTTGAGAACACATCAACTTCTGTCTAACTGACGAAGAAAATTGTTTAGCCCGTTTAGGTAAGAAGATCAAACTCTTTCTATCAACACGTTGGACATTGTCAGTGAAATAACAAGACTTGGTTCACCCTGGTCTCAACCATTCGGCTGCCCCACCCCCACTGTGTGTGATATGACTCATTGGGAGGTTGTGGTATTCCCAAAGCGAGACAAGGCGAAAGCGTTTGATCCTCGAGAGGATTAACTTTCACAGTGCAAAAGTACAGTTCTTCTGCAATACGAAGGAAACTAGGTCAATAGCTCACTACTAGTCTCGTGGTAGACTCGCCTGTTCGATAGCACTTTTTGGGAAGGTTGATAATAATTGATGGGTGGAACGGATAGGTGGAACAGTGTTCCACTGCTGTTTTACTCGCTGTCATCCTGATGGATCTTGTTGACTTTTATTGCAGCATCACGATCAACTCGGCAGTCGGCCCACAATTTCAGAGAAACCCAGTGATAACCTAGAGCGATCTCCGGTGGCTTAGCCTCTCCAGCCCTGATCCATAACACTGATCCCTTCTTGTAGTACGCTCGAAACGATCGAGCGAATCCTATCATATTGTGGATGTCGTTGTACGTTCAAGAGGCAACTATACGAAATTCATATGTGTGTCCTGCTTACACAAAAGTTGTGCGTGTTGAAACGGTCACGCGCTTACACCCGTTGATGATTTGTAAATATCTGAGCAATTAGACTCCCTACATCATTTTCGAGAAATACACTCATTTGGAAATCAATTTGGTTTTCACGGGAGACTCAGTTGAATCTCCCGTTTATGATGTCCTCCAACTGAATGTGCTGCACACAGGCCGCCTCATGTTTTAGTTGGCACGATATTCGAGATATCGCAGTATATTTTCATAAAGGTTGAATCCACCGAGTCACTTTCGCAACAGACTTTCAAAAGCAAGATGTCATTTTATAAATGAAACACAATCTTTTCAGTAGCCTTGTGAGTAGTTTCCTTTATGATAATATACTGCGATATCTCGAATATCGTGCCAACTGAATCATGAGGCGGCCTGTGTGCAGCACATTCAGTTGGAGGACATCATAAACGAG
>NW_008751679.1:1304967-1311190 GCF_000715545.1 Opisthorchis viverrini | reverse complement strand
TCATAAGGTTGACGGAAACTCGGGGACTGCGCCTACCTGATGAGCCCCAAGAACGGCGAAACCGGTCGCGGGTTGTCGAAGAGTTTTCAGCAACCTTGTGAGTAGTTTCCCTACATCATTATTTATTGGCGAGAATGAGAAAAACACGGATTAACCTGTAATCAAATAACTGGATGAAATTTTTGAAACTAATACAGCTGAACAACAAAGAGAATAGGGTGAAAAAATGTGATGAAGAATTTCAGAGCCCAAACACACGAAAGACATGAAGGAACATATGTTCGGATAGAAGGATACAATCTCCCGGCAATCAACTCACATTGCCTGATGGGTATCCAAGGAAACTAATTTTGATACATCCACGATCCTTAGTCAACCTCTACTGGTCTGAATTTGTTCTGCATTTGAATCACAATGATTCTCAAATTTGAGCTAACATAGACTATTCCATGAACTAGTTTACGAAACGAAGCGAGTCTCCTGTGATGCTGACAAAAAATATGTCGTTGAGGAAGGCCTACACTCTGCTTGATCAGAAAAAAACATTAGGTTGTCTGCCATCGGTAGCTGATATCTTTGTTTAACCTTTAGGACGGTGGATTGTAGGAATTCTGGAGACAGTGTGATGGTTCCCCATTCAGATAGTGTGTCAGGAGAAATAAAGACAGTCGAGACCGCCTGTCTGTTTTATCTTCCCCATCGAACAAATATGCTATACGAAGTTGCATGATATGGGAAACGTTTCATCTTGGTTCAGATTCGGGCAGAGTACTATCTCATCCTTGGAATACGCAACTATTGAAGTATAACAGTAATACTCCACTCTGGATGGGTTTGTGTTGCCGCGAGTAGTAAATACCGAATGCTGAGTTCCGACTTACGACTGAACATGTCACAGTTTTGTCTTGACGAATGAAGCAAGATGTCGGATATTTGTTCACATTTCAATGATATTCTGCAGGGCAAGTGACGTCATGCCTCATTTATGCTGGGAATGTTGTCCATCCTTCTTATCTTGTCGACTCCGGACACGTGGCGACTAATGGTGGCTGTTTTTTCTTATTTGATTGAAAACGTTTCATCACCAATCGAGGTGACATGATCAGCTGAGTGAACAATCCAGTGACCATCTGCTCTACGTGAACTGCCCACTTCTCCTCAGTATTCTCAATAGAAACTCAGTGAATGAGATAGCTGAAGCATAGCTACTCAATTTCCATCGGTGCCAGTTCGTTTTCAGGCTCGTTAGTAATTTTGAAACCCCAGAAGGGATTGACAAGCCCTGGAGTTTCGTGAGACGCAAACTATTGATTATTGATTATTCTCAATGAGGATAAAACACCTATGCTTCTCGGTATAGACTTCCTTCATTCACAAGACAAAATCTCAGCTAAGTAGTTCGTTCTGTGCGTAATTTCTTGTAGGCAAAAAGTTGTTTCCATTGTGAACCTTTAAAACCACCGAGGATACAATCGTGCCCCGTCACCTTGTCGCGATTATTGCTCGCTTCTAGTGACGGCACGTAACGCGGAGATGAACTCATCCTCAGAAGTTTTGTGACTCAGCAAGTGAGCACACTGCGCTACAGATGTACATTTATGTGTGAAATTGATCGTTCGGTGGCGACGCTTGCTCACACACATGTACAGTACTACTCTACACGATAGAGACTGTAAGATTGATGGAACACCAAAACAGGCGAACCAGACGTTAAACCTAGAATATGTAGGCCTCTAGTGATCGCAGTTCATTGCACAACCAGTAAAGAAATCACCAGGCAAAGTCGAAGAGCTGAACATTGCAGGATTTCAATTGTTTGGACTCCTATACTGTTTATGCAATGCAAATTCTGGATGAAAATTTGGACATCTCATGAGAAATGGTGTTGAAAAATGACATTTATTAAATTTGGTATTTTGTACACCAACTGATTTGAGTTTGAGTATCAGATGCCGTGAACTAGCTAGCATTTGTCTAGGCTGACTCCACTACTCAAAAGGTTGCTGAAAACACTCCTTGAACTAGCTAGCATTTGTCTAGGCGGAACACACTACTCAAAAGGTTGCTGAAAACACTCCGACACCCCCACGACAGGTCCCACTCCTCTTGGGCTCCTCGGGTGGGCAAAGTCCCCAAATATCACGAACGAGAGTTTAAACCGGGTTGATTAAAGTCTCCCTTTAAAACCAAATCAGTGTGTAAATGAGTGTTAGTCAGCTTATCTCTATTTAACACAGGACTCTTCTGGCTTCCCCAGTCTTATTGGAATCCGCTGATTATATGAATCGAAGGAATACTAAGATTCCGGATTTGCGTGCACCGGCATAAAAAATGGTGTAGTAGAGGATTCAGCAGGCGTTTACATTCGCCACTATACAGAGGCATGTTTTTTTTAGTGTGCATCTCCCTAAAATCAGGAGAGTCTCCAATCCGCAACCTCTCGGCTAGTAGTGTGAACAGTTAACCGTTCGACAACGAGCAGCTGATTAGCAGTGCGAATGACTCGCAGTTGGGCAGGATCTGGTGTCGTTCATCCTTCAACCACAGGAGCCGGATCACGTGTTCACACACGTTGAATATCTCCTCGATGGATAACACTTCATCTCGTGAGATTACTCTACTGCTGAGCGACTTACAAACTGGTGGTAACGTGAACGAGTTTGGGGATCCTGAATTTAGATTGTGTCTTGTAATTGCGAATTCTAAGTAATCGTGAGTTAATCACAATGCCGGTCAACCGCTCATAGCTGGACGTTTATGTTTCAACTACTGGCCGTGAGATCTCAGTTTCGAAGCTGCCTACCAGAATTCTGCAAGATCCGCACCCTACCGATAACTCCCAATAAAGATGAAACAATTGTACAGTAGTTCTCGGCTTCTCATCATAGACGGGCTCTACTCACAGGACGAAAATTCAATTTTTGTTGCAAAACAATTGACAACAATAAGACTAGCCATATTCTCGGCATATCGGTGGCAAGGAAAGATTTATTAGGAAAAAAACTAGTACACTGCAGCCCAAAAAGAGGAAGGAGTGCGTGGAACTAAAACTTGGTGTGGTCAATGTCTTGATAGATTCTAGTACATGATAGACTGTGATGCGCTGATGGGTGTCGCGTCAGGGAGAATTAACCAAAAGTAAGTGTCAAACGCACAATATATGATGACTGGATGTGGGATGGACGCAAAGTGTGCGGTTTGTGGAGCTATAGTAACCAGGAGGATACGGAGCAACCACGAACAGACCAAATCAGACTGTAGTTTCATCACGAGTACGTTTGCGGCGTAAAAGCAATATCTAAATGTCACACATCAAGGCTGGCGAAAAATTAGATTTGCGACGAATGATTAGCTACAAATCACACTGTGGACACACGGACGCGACTGATTTCCTTACTTGGTTGTCAAGCAGGCAATACGGTTAGACCGAATCTACTTTGAATGTACGGACAGGTCAGTTAGGCCGTCCAACCGGTCCTAATATGTCTGTATTGAGAATTTATGTGAATCTGTCAAGTTGGCTGTTAGTGACTGCGGGGTTTGTGGAATTCACGTTCACGGCACTCTCCTTTGATCGTCCTTCCGTTCTAGTGTGTCTACACACAAGGGAGAGGCAGTGGGCTCGAGTTTTGCTCTTTTTAACGCTCATAGAAAGTACCTTGGGGTTGGAACTTCTGACGTGCCAGGCGAGCGCGCTTGACACATGTGAAATTTCACAGGTGAACGTGTTCACGCTTGCGCGATGTATCACATTTCTAGGCCAATTAATTTTGCAGTGTGTTGATCGTGAAAGAAATCGATATGAGATGAAGTGTTGGCGCATGGAGTTGATTTCCAGTTATGTGAATGGGTATTCTATCCAGACTTGGCAGTTGACGCCCCTTGCATGCTGGTCGCCCCAAATGCTTCCACTAGGATCCACTACCCAATAAAAATCGAGCGTTCAGGTTTGACACTCTTTTGGTACTCAGCTGTCCTGTCACCCGGAGGAAGCACAAGGGCTGAGATAATGCCAGGTTGCCTAAACAGTTCAGATCCCTGGGTTGGGTGCAAACCACGGACCTTCTGGTTAGGAACTTCTTGCCCGAACCGCTGAGAGTTTCGTGGTCCTGTATAGTCATGCTTTGAAGAAATGTTTACCGGGTATGATCATCGAATGTCGGCGAGGAACTTGAGATATTTTAACCCTCAACAGCGCACCCCGTATGTTCTTCATACATTACATATATTAGGTCAACTTGTACTCTGGCGCTAAGCGCTTCTAATCTGACTGTGTAATCGTCTGCTGTTGCAATGAACTTTCAAAACGATGAACGAAGCATAAAAAAACTGGTTACTCGGGCATCAAATTTTTGTTGGATAGAGTCTAAAACCTGCCGAAAATTCGCACATTATCCATGGTTATTAAGCCTTTTGGTTAGTGTTCACGTTCTCATGTATTTAGTGCTCAACTTAAAGTTTCATTGATTAAGTATGATCTAGGTAGCGAAACTAGCCTGACGCTCACCTTGGGTGAATGGGAACCGGTGTGGTGCAGAATACTTCAGATCCGTCTTCAGCTAACTCTTTCTTTGTCGTGAAAAGACCACCATTATTATCACTATGAGCTCCGGAAGATTGACTGAGAAAGCGACTGTGGTCTTTTTGTTGATAATTTCGTTTCATTTTTCGTCTTGACTCTCTGGGCCGATTAGCCTGGTTCAGTGGAACTGCTGATGGGCTTTCATTGCCCTGATGCGATTGATCAAATGACAACGACCTTCGGTCCGATAGTAGGGGAGTTTGGGGAAACTCCATAGCTGTTTCCGAGTTCGAAAGCTCTTTCACAATATCTCCTATTTGTACCTGTCCATCAGCATCTGTGTCAAGCCCATCAAAAAGGGCACTCGCCAAATCCGGCGACAAATTGATACCGTCCTGTGCGCACAGCTTGATCCACTCAGTCTTGTCGAGAAATCCGTTCTGTTCAAGATCGTAGTCCTTTAGTAGTTCCTGTAGTGCTTCTGTAGCCATAGCTCAAGGAGATGCGTTGCTTGTTGTCGACGAGAAATTCATTAAATGAATAAATGTCATCCCACTATACCCAAAGCAATTTTATCACGTTCTTTCGCTGTGTATTGATCAAGAAACGCAGTCCATGCACCAACCAACCAACTGACTGACCTACTCACAAAATTACTCAGACAAACTCACTCACACACATACATACATGTCGGCACACTGGTGAAACCGCGAGTTGATCGGTTAATGATACATCCACCAGGCTAACAAGACGACACAAGCAACAGCAAATCTTCAATCTCTTGCATCAACTCACAATTCCTGTCAGTTTACAAGGTACACTTGTGCAACCTAATTATAAGGTTGCAGTTTCATGTGGTTGCCTGTGGTGGTTCACTGTACCAGACAGGGATTATTCATTCATTAATGCACTACTGATATTTTCACTGGTGAGTGGTGCATACTGGGGAACAGTGAGTTTATGAATGCAACTGATTGCCGTGGACAACAGTCTATGCGAGGACACAACTGGTTTCTAGCTGGTTACTCTGAGAGCCATCATCGTGCATTCTGTCTCTTTGAAGACGGTCTTTGTTGTTCCTAGTGCTAATATTTCATGGTTCGGTGGATCTTTGGCCCAATCGAAACTCGCCTGATCCCCTTGAGTGCTGGGAAATTAAATCAGACACCTTGAAAGCTGGAACATGAAACTGAACAGTTGTAGAAGCATATTTGTGCTTTGGTATGATATACTAAGGCTATATTGTAGCGGTGCTGACTCATGTGTTAGACCATACACCACGATATTGATTAGAGTTGAAAATTCAAATAAAGCCCCTCAGTTCGGGATCATAGCCCTCTCTGGATATTTCATATATCTTCAAGTTGTTCAAGCCAACGGACATCGGTACTACTACTACTACTATTATTATTTTTATTTATTTAGTACTATTATCGTTTATTTTTGAAGAGTATAGTCACAAACATAAGTTGTTCAACGGACATCGGTACTACTACTACTACTATTATTATTTTTATTTATTTAGTACTATTATCGTTTATTTTTGAAGAGTATAGTATAGTCCATAAAAAGTAAATGCAAACGATGAATGCGAAAGAGTAATAGGAGAATATGCGAGAAAAGAGAGAAACGTCTCATTCGAAATCATGCCATTTCCAGTCTGATGGGGTGAATCCCAAAGTATGTAAAGATTTTGGTATG
>NW_008751679.1:1246801-1302542 GCF_000715545.1 Opisthorchis viverrini | reverse complement strand
GCATTATGCTGGGTGGGGTGTGCGTGCCGGCGGTGTTGACTCAGGCCAATCTTCGTGGGAAAAAGGCGGGAACAATCAGCGCAGGCCAATTGGGCAACCGTGTTCGTACCAACACTACTACTACTAGTACTACGGCCAATAATGCCTGTACCTTATTCCGTCCCGGTATTATCTTGATCTTCCCTCACCCGATTCATTAGAGAAGTTGTGGACTTCCAGAAATCGAACGCAGGTAAATCCATCTTATCTGCTCTGGGCAGTTAGTATTCGATGGCTTTGCTGATGAGTCTCTAATATCTCCAAATATGGAATTTATTTCATTGAGCCGTCTGCGAAAGTCTGATTATTTGCTCGCTTCCCCAACACGAGCATGCAAGATAGACTGTGGTCACAGGACTGCTGCAGAACGACTCCCAGAAAGCAATATTTTGTCAGAACCCGATCAATACAATATATATATATATACATATATATATAAAGTACGTATTATTCGATAAGGACCTGCCTATTGTTCTGTCACATCAATCATTAATCCTTCCTTCAAACTAATGAATGCTACGACAGCTTCTCAGATGTGTTTTATTGCAATCCGCTGTTCGCCTACTGAATTTTTTGGGGTTGGTTCTTAAAATCTCTCGGATAGAACTTACTGAAGTCCCTCCCCCCAATTTTCTGCGATCCGGCCTCATAAAAATTTATTTGTCTCTGAGGGCAGAGTTTTTCTCGCATCAAAAAGTTCCCTGTACAGAATTTAGCACTATGAACCAGCTTGGTAAGGAGAATGTCTTTGCAGTCTCTTAACAGGACAATCATATCGTGAAGCAAATATCTGCGTATACTTCTCGTATGAGTCCATGTCGCCGACGAGGTTTTTTGTAGGATCAAACCACTTGTTATTAATGGCCAACAACTCTAGAGTTTCACATGCAGGCCAAAGACTGTGGACACTGTCTCCCATCAATTCAATCTGAAATAGCCTCACTATCTTTTTTCATAAAGGAAACTACTTACAAGGTAGGTTGAACGCTTCGACAGTTGAGTCTCTCGTGAAAACCAAATTGGTTTGCAAATGAGTGTATTTCTCGAAAACGGTGCAATTTGGGTTCAAATAGAACATAAAGCTGACAGAAACTCGGAGACTGCGCCTACTTGATGAGCCCCAAGAAGGGCGAAACCGGTCGTGGGCTGTCGAAGAGTTTTCAGCAACCTTGTGAGTAGTTTCCCTTACGAAAGTATACTGCGATATCTGGAATATCGTGCCAACTGAAACATGGGGCGGCGTATGTGCGGCACATTTAGTTGTAGAATATCATAAACGAGAGTTTCAGTTGGGTCTCTCGTGAAAACCAAATTGACTTGTAGATGAGTGTATTTCTCGAAAATAGCCTTAGTATCATTTTTAAGGTTTCTGAACCTTGACCAGCTTCAGCGTTAAAGCCACTCGTTAAGCCACTCTGCCGAGTGTTGTTTGTGTGTCCTTCGACAGCTGGGTATTAAAAATTGCCTTTTCCTGTTCAAGATGAGACGTCATACGCTCATGGGCACGGATAAACAAAGCCGGATGTCTTTTCTTCAGGAAACCAAATTTGTACCATCATTAGTCAGCAACGATTCCTGCAAGAAAGCTTCCGGCTATTCTGAGTTCTCGTTGGTTATTCATTGAAATCCGAAAGAATGCATATTAGACTTCGGTTTCACTGATTCCTCTTGATTCCACCATTCTTGTCTCGCACGATACCTAACTGTTGACACCAAGGTGTTCTAGTATCGTATCAACAGTTCAGGATTAACACTATTCAGTAGGTCTCTGATGTTTTACGCTCCACGCTCAAGTTGTTGAGCAATGCTCCGCCTTGAATAAGATGATGCTCTCGCGTCTGAGTATAGTTCTAAATTTTGGTTCGTTACAGCTTGCCTGGACTGCGAGTCTGAAGTAATCCAGCTCGAGGCTCCATTATCCGGGTTTGACGGGAAAGTCAGTAATTGGCAGGATTTATACTTCCTCGCCTACTGGTTACACATCAGCACATGTATGGGTATGCCAAAGTCTGGAGCACATCGAGGTTTCCAAACTACCAGTCCATGCGTTAGACATCACATACTGAATCGCGTGAACGTGCAAATACGTTTAGGTCAGACGAATTCGTCACACTTGATCCCACAAGCTCGTTACCGATGCGTCACTACACTGGGCCATTCTGGCGAGTAAGCAGATATGTTTACCCGTGCAGGACAAATGTAAGACAAACCTAGCTAGGCAAGTCCCAGGCTATGGTGAATAGGTTCTAATCACGCTTCGGTATACTAAGCAACTACCCTTACGCTGGCTTGATGACTTTCATAACCCTTCCCCCAAGGCCCAGCTAGGGGATGCATGATACAACGATTAAACTATTTGGCGTAAAATACAAAGCGCTCAAGTGACTGACATGAAACCCCGAATTCGTGTGTAAAACCAAATTCTGTACGAAGCAGTGGCGAAATAAGTACACAATTTTTGATAGAAGAAAATTACAGATGTTTAACCAAAGCATTATGCCCCTGAAAACAGGCCAGGGGTGTTGGTATTAATACTCCGACGGTTGAGTGATCAAAGTGTTCGGCTGGTCTTTCTCAATCGGTTCTTCCCTGTGGGAAGACAACATTACTGATTCCTCAATTAGGGAAACACTGGTCACCTGGTCCTTCCAGTCATGGAAAAATAGTTAGTGCTGTCTGACCCCCACGTTGCCCCATAAAAGATTTATTCATACTATGCAAGTTTACTGCATTTCGTTAATCTGCTCACCATGGGGCTTTTTGGCAACTCTAACTCCCGCAGCAACAAATATTCCAGTCAGCATAGCCATCAGAGTGATAACCTCACAGAAATGTGACAACCACCGAAAGGTCTTAGCTTTAAATATATATAATGTATACACACATATATATATTTAGTCTATAGAATCCTACATCCTTCATTGCCTAGTAAACATTTATCTGGATGCCAGTGCTCCTTTGGACAGGGATCATCCTTGCTAATTGGCTAAGATGGTGGAAGTTCCCATCTAAAGGGATCGGAAAGTTCCTGAGTACTATTTAGATATTCGGCCGCTGTCTATCCGGATAGCTACATTTCGTGATACGCTTTTCATATTATTCAGCCCATATTCTAGGAGGTGAAGCATGAGCTTTCTGGTCGTGTTCATCACTAATGCGTGAAGCTAGGTATGAAGATACGCAGTGTGCGGAATTTCATCAACTGAATTACACACAGTTAGCCTATTCCCACTATCACGTAGTCACCGCTGTTCATCGTACTCCTTTACATTTGGTCCTCTTCAGGCCAAAAAGATAGTACTAACAATGTCGAGTTTAGCATGACTCCTCTGCAACATCAGAGTTGGCTTGTTGATCAAGTGTTATGTTTCCAGGGGCTGGATAAGACCAGCAATTACGAGCTTTGGTTTTTACCACGTAGCTATGTAGCGATTGAATGCGCAGTAGGCGTTCTAACCTGTTTGAAACTAGTTTGATTTCTCAGCATCTTGACAGTCTCGCATCGTGCCTAATCAGAATTTCCGGAAGGCAGAATCGGTATGAGTTTTGAGCTTAGGTTCAGCGCGATATACTTGTTTGTCTGATGTCCCATTTGGTCTCTTTTAACAGAATGAAGACTGGGAGACTGAAAAGCCGAGATAGTCAGCTGATATATTCATCAAACAGCTTCCTAAATTAGTGTGATTCAACAAAATATAGGATTCAGGTGTTGGTGTTTGAGTGAATTTTGTACAATGCATACTCACATGACTCTCGTTTGGACACTCGTCCTCCTGTCCCATTCTGGGGAGTCCACACCAAAGGAGAGAGTACTGAACTCGAGTTTTCTTCTTATGAGAGCTCGTCAGCAGTGCATATCCAATGGCTGTGCCCGGGTTCGAACTCCACATCGAGTTTCCTCTTATGAGAGCTCGTCAGCAGTGCATATCCAATGGCTGTGCCCGGGTTCGAACTCCACACATCGGAAACGTGAGGCGAGCCCGCTATCACTACTCGACTAACGCATATTGGACGACGGGCGTTTTGGCTCACACCGCTCAAACGTGAGCATGTTCACCTGTTCAGACATCAAAAAAATTCCGATGAGTTCAGCGTGCGCTGGTGGAGTGCTGGTAACATGCACGCATCGCATGTCAGATGCGCGGAGTTCAAATCCCGGCATGGCCACTGGATAAGCAATGGACAAAAATATGGCAGCTAAAATCACCGTACTTTGGTACGCAGTATACTGATTAACTGTCCACGATTGGACAAACCACTGATTGGGTGGGATAGCTCGATAAAGTTTTTCAAGTGCCATTGAACTAGCTTTCATCAACAGTACATGGTCTTCAAAAAGCTGTGGCGTGTGAACCTTCTGAGAAAGGCCAGATTATGATGCAACAAGGCAAAAATGCCATAAGCAGCATACCCACTCACGCGCCAAACAGCCGATCACCAGGATTTGGACTGCGCAACCGGATAGGTCTAATTGAAGACGCTGGTGGCATCAAATGTCTTTTAGGGTTGTCAGTTATCTACCTATCCAGACCTTCTATGTTCTTCGCAAACAGCGAAACTGTCCCATAGATTATAGCGTCAAATATGGATTCATGTTTCAATTATACAAAGCACCTTTCCAATTATGAACCACCTCAACTCAGTCTTCAAAAAAATCTTGGGTGAAACGCGGCAGCTGGAACCGCTGTACAACTTGGACTTGTTTTCTACTTGGAAGATGATTGACGATGAGTTATCCTTAGTGTTTTCGTGAAAAAGTCTTCTGATCCTCCGTTCGTCAATGACCTGGAATTAAGTAAAATTAAGTGACAATCAGCTACTAGTCCCTTTAATTTAATTAGTAGCATCAAGAGGCAGAAATTCAGCTTTTTCACGACTTTGTGACCAAATGCGATGGCGAGGTGGCTCAGCAGACAGAGCGCGGATTTACTGACGGGAAGGTCCGTGGTTCAAACCCGATCCCTGTATCTCTATTACCCCTGTCTGGGTTTGTGCGACCTGGATGTATCCCAACCCTTGTGCATCTTCCGGGTGGGACGGCAGCTAGGCACCAAAAGGGTGTTGCAACTGAACGGTTACCTTTATCTTTATCTTTGCACTTCTTCGCATCAGTGGTCCGAATCAACAGGACCTCCGTTTGGTCACGTGTCAGTCCATTAATTGTTCACAGCAATGTTGAAAAAAACAGGTCATTTTGCTTAGTTTTAGATTTTGGGATTAGCTTGTGGAAAAGAGAGCAAGGAAGGGAAGTCGTACTTGTACTGTGGAGACAGTTTGGTTGACAGATTCATAGATAGTTTAAAAAAATTGGTCTTTCCTTTATCTTTGTTTTTACACACAAGTGACCTCTTTATGTTAAATGTTAGCCATATAAGCGTAATATCGATTTTTGGAAAAAAATCGCGCATAAATATGCACCGACACACATGAGTTTACTGAATATTCTTGTGACTTTTGGAATTCAATTCACAAAAGTCCTTAGAAAAATATTTCCAGTTTCGCGCGAGATGGAAAATCGCAAGTAAACTCAACGCTATCAGTAAATCTCCCACAAAGTTAGTTAAGGAGCGGATGGTTTTAGTTATCTAACCTCTCGTCCAATCGGTTTGACCGTCTTTTGATTGGTCTTCATTCTCATCTTGTGTGACCGGTAGGAAACGGCTGTGGCCACACGAGCCCATTTACAAATGTGCACACTTCATGAGTGAAAAACCAAAGTGAACTGAAACGATTAACTGCAGTAACGGCAAAATACGTGGTCATCTATGGTCTGCGTTTTGGTAAAGCATTTGGGATGAAACTTGGTCCCGTCTACCGGTAGTATTGGCCACAGAGCTGGTGAGGCTTGAGCGACACTGTTGTTAAAAAAAACTACTGACTGCTTCGCTGGGACGCTTAGGTGGATAGTTTAGAAAGACATCTTAGTGAAGAGTAGCCTCGGGAAATAGCATTGTGAAAAGTAAGTGAAACACATAGTTATATTTCGTTTCTTTAGCGCTTACCACTCAACTGTTAGGTGTTGGGAAAATGAGCATATTACATGAGGTTCCACAATGTGCTGGTGTCACCCGTTTCGAAACATGCGATACCAATCGGTCGAATCTTCATAAAATCCGGTTGGTATTCTGACTATACAGTTGGTTGGAATTTCATCTCCAAATCCGGGCTAATTTGGGCCACTGAACTGATATTTCATGAACGCACTCTCTGGATGTTCTTCGACCGATTTCTAAACCACCTGACAAGGTAGCTGGCGCTTTCGACGCTGTGGCCTTGGTCTGAATTTACCGATTCCACTCGATGGTATTGCTCATTCCAACTTATTTTGTGCTCCGTACATTGATTTCGCCCACATGGATGATACGAGCACAGATGGGAACAAGGACACACGAACAGACACAAATCGAGCTTTCCAAGGCGATACTGCTTTTGCGTTATGTTTAGTCTTTAGCATCAGGTGAAGCAGAGAACAAAGAAAGGATCTAGGAAGACATGTTTGATCTTCTCGTTTGATAACGGAAGCACACGGACCGAAATGGCAGGATAGAAAACGACGAGTACATAATAATATGAGGGCGACAATTTAACCTTGGTCATGAAATTCATCTTTTTGGGGCTTGACCAGTGGATGGCCCTATTCGACAGCTCTATAAAATATCATGTCACGTGAGTGAGGTTAGGCCTCTATGCTTCCCACACCATATGGACACATTCGTTGCTCTCTCTCTCTCTCTGCTATGTCGGATTAGTCACATGGTTTACCAGAGTCTGATGTTTGGGAATCAGTGTGATTGTTGGATTAGCTCACAATAGATAAGCCATTATCAGTTTCCGGCGAATTTGACACTGTGCACTCTTCAGCAGAGGAAGGCATTGGTTCTGACTTGGTAGTGCGTGTCGCTTACATTCTACCAAAGACTAAGCGGCATATTGCCACGGCCTTGTCTCTGTGATTGGTGTGGACAGTGACTTAAGAAGACGGTGGAAATTCGTCGATCGAAAGCGAGCGTAACCGAACGTTCATTCATGTGGTGCGCGGTGAGCGGAAGTGCACAGTAGCGAGTAGAGCGATCCGAGTAGTACCATCTCCCAAAAGGTAAGTGGACGATTCTTGGCTTGGAGAGTGAGACAGATGCTCTTCACGTTGAATAGTTTAGCTTTTGGACTGCAGGTAACATGCGGATGTGACTTGTGGATAGTTCTTCAGCACAGAAGAGCTTGGCAAGCTCTACTGACCACGATCGGGAATCAATACAAGTTATTATCCGAATAAGCAAGAGTGTCTGGCGAGCAGAGTTCATGGCTGCAAATGATTGGCACGCGCAAACGCGCAAAGGTACTAGTGAGGGTGCACTGGTTTCGCGTATTCGAACGTAGTTAAGTCATTTTAAAGAAATGGACCAAAGAAGAGTTTTTCAAATATGTGGAAATTGTTTGGTTCACGTCGTCTGTCGGCAATAATAGGTTTTTGGACCAGATAAAAGAAAGCATCTGGGCAACTACTTCATTACGCAACAAATCATGTATTTGTTTCTATGTCTGCTGGAAAAAGGTTGCGGGATGAGATAACAGTAAACTGATCGTCTTTGTTGAGTTCGTAGATAGAGTAAAAAATGGAGATACAGGCACAATGGTTCTTCGACGCCGAATTTTATCATTTTTGACCTTTCCGTCTTTCGGTTCCGTTGTACATGGAGCCAACCGATCATGGACTCATAGTAAATTTGAAATGTTGGTCGATAATATGGTGTCGCTACTTCAACGATGCCGTAATCCCCCTTTCAGATGGAGGGAGGATTTCTTTCACTGGGAGCGAGAGTTCTCGAGAAAAAGTCAACAAACCGGATTTTACATAACGAGGCTACAACGGCAACATCTTGGCAACTAATAATGTTATAATCGATCGTGACGGCTACATTGTTTTATAGTCCTTTTTCAACTGTCAAGAGAATTTTTACACACTCTGAGATTGAGAGGCTCACGTTCTTGACTAACATATCGATTTTGTCGGATGTTGGGATCTATTGCGAGTAGTAGGCAATGTTCTCACTACCCGACCTAAAGCTGCCACCTTGACAGGGAAGTCGGACCTGAGTGCCGCGAGCTACACCGGCTGGAAATTCGTTCCCCAAGGTGCAATTTTGTCAGGAAGACAAAAGGGGAGCAGTTAGGCTAAAGGCAACGAGACCCCGTACTACAAATAATCTTGCTATGAGGCTACGATGCGGTCTGGTGGTAAAGTCTTGCTGTACTCTGCGACAGGAGTGTGAATCAGTAAGGTGTTTCCCCTAGGAGACCAGCATGTCCATATTTATGGAAGCAGCGATGCTGCCTTACCCTAGGAAGGACGGGTTAGAAAAGGTCGGCCCCAAAAACCGCACACTCCGACCGCCCAACGGTTGATCGTGACCGCCGGCGCATTATCCAATACGATCAAAAGACTCGTAAAACCAAAGAGCTCAGTGCGCCTCAAAAGGCACCTGCCGTGCACAGCCGCATCAGGAATGAGACAGTAATGCTTTATTCCCTGCACCCTTGGGTAAGACCAACCCCCTGCAGCCGAGCAGGTCAGACTGTTGAGTCGTCATCTCCGGGAAGGGTCCCCAAAGAAAACCGGGAAGCATCATTTGCCCGCGCAGTTCAGCGTCCACCGATGTCCCTCCCCAACCCCTTCCCACCGCATAAGCAAACGTCGCTGGGCCATTTGACTGTCAGTCATCTGANCTCCCACTGCCTTGTGGGTCAGACTTTTGAGTCGAAGGCTCAAGGTTGGATACCTCAACCAAACCCCCTTCCTCGGCCTGGGCAACCGGGAAGTATCATTTGTCCGCGCAGTTCAGCGTCCACCGATGTCCCTACCTAACCCCTTCCCACTGCTCAAGGAGACGTCGCTGGGCCATTTGACTTTCAGTCACCTGACCGAAGAGTCTTATGCTCCTCACTGCCTACAAACAAACACGCTGTTGTGCTTCACTTAGAGCCGATAGCTGGTGGATACGACGCACCCTCTCTGTGTTTGTCCTCACATACTGGATAACTTAAAAGATGAACTTTTGTTACACTTTTGTGTCATTGTGAGCGGTACTGTTTCTTCGCAGAGCTCAGAAAAGAGTGAAGCTTACGGTTCTGCTCTGCTTTCGTTGAGCCACAAGCTGTGACACCATCGATGTGGATAAATTTGTCACGAATGTTCGCAAATTTTTTTGCGAAATAGACTCGTTTGTACATTATCTGGGTTCCAACCAAAGACTAAACCAACCTCTGGGTGAACCCTCGTTCTCCAGCTTGATGTGGCGCACAAAGACCGCTTTCATAGTTCATTAACTGATCCACTGTGCTTTGCACACCTTTGGTCACAACAAGCGGACTGTAGTAAAACTGAAGGAGTCTGTTTCGGAAGCAGTGTGAGAGTTTCCTTCATCGGTGGTAAATGGTGGCACGTGCTCTTGAGTTATGCAGTGCTGTGCGCTTCATACTTCGATACGCTTTCAACCATCTTATTTAGTCGTGGTGAGAATCGTTCAGCTATAACACCTTTTCAGTGTGATTTGACTGTAGTTCGTCACCACCTGTTTTTTTGTGAATGGAGTCTTGGTCGCAAGAAGTTGAGTCTGCCAAGGGATGGTCAAGTTTTCAGCCGTTAACTGTTTCAAGCCCCACGAATCCTTCATCCTCCGTTGAAACTAGCCTGAAGTCGGGAGATAATTTGGTCTTAGCAGTCGTTAGTCCATAAAAGATAAAAAAAATTCCCGATAGCCATTGGAGGGAATAGCCGTTCAAGCCTAAGAACTCATGTTCCAGTACGAGAGCTGCATAAAAGGTTGGTAAAACTGCGTTTTTGATTAGATTGTGCCGTGTGTATTTTTGTACTGAATAGTGACGCAACAGTAAGAAAAAGCAAAGCGAGTGCCATGAGGATTATAGAGGCAAGTCCCTAAAGTTTCCACTTGTTCGTTTGGGTAACCGAAGCAGCAGCTTGACTAATAAGACTTCTAGTATCGGCAAATCGTCGAGATGGATGTCGTTTAACACGATATCCGTTAAAGCTCTAGGTCTTGAGCTAGAAGCTACGGCTACGAATAATTCGGACAGAAGTGGATCAAAAGTAGATCGTACATGTCTTTCTGCAGATTTCACTCTGAAAGCACATCGCAAATTGTCCGTATTTCTGCAAGCCTGGCAGGTCGCTTCGAGGATGTCTGATGTGGCCACAGATACAGCAAAAGTGACTTGTGAATAACGAAATAAAATCAAAAGCAGTGGGAAACAACTATAGCGGTGACAATGATGGGGTGTATGAATCTGATCAAAGAAGAGACCGTCTGCTTGTGCGTGACTTAAACTGTTTACTCACAAGTTCTGGGACATTATCCAGCTTGTGTGTCTAATCAAAACTCGATTTGTGTTGTGCGAGTAATTCTTCTCGAATGGTATCGGGCTGAAGGACAGTACCCGAAGGTTTCCGTATAGATTCACTGTTACCCCCCCCCCAAGCCGAAACTATCTTGAATTCGTAGTTGCAATTGCAATTGCCTGGTGTTGAGTGTATAAAGCACCCTCAGGTAGGACGTATATTTTCCTTAAAAGGTAATAGCAAAGTCATAACCGGTATACCCTGAATTGCAGTCATAAAGAGAATAATCGCCGAAGCAAACAAGTGACTCGAATTTACTAGGTTTTGTTTTTTCAGGTAGGTGTTGAATATCTGGAACCAGTGGTCGCACCATCTAGAGGGCGTCTGTTGCATTTAGTTCAGGCAAGAGTAAGGGATCTATGCACGCTGAGATTAGCGGATATCTCCAGTGCTCAGGATCAATTTGAGTGGGATATAAGGAGGGTACTCTTCACTTTACTCGCCTGACAGCGGAGATGCGTGGGCTCAAATGAAAGAATAGAAAACAGTAAATATATACATATATTGAAAACAAATGAACAGTTAACTTAGTACAGTCGCGAAATTTCCAGCATTGTTTGATCCAAATACATCGCTGAAAGATTGAGCTTGATCGGGTCCAGTGAGTGTGAGGACAACGGCTTTGCTCACTCCTATTTTGTCTTGTGTGACGGTTATGTAGAGAGATTTGATAATTTAAGCCGTGACTCTGTCTCGTGAGCCAAGGCAATCTGTACTGAAAGGCCGAGAAGCAATGTACAGCTGCTTCATCCTTAGTGGGAATCTTAAACAGTGTACATCTCACAAGATTCCGGGGAGTTTCGAACTCACAAACTCCCGGCTAGTCGTCTATACATTGAACCATCAATCCATAGGTAGCTCAGAGAAAAACTAATTCCACAAGACGAATGGAACTTGAGAAGCCGTCCCTCGAGAAGTCAGGCAATACGTGACCACTTGATGTGGTTTCTGTACCTGAAGGGTGAGTGGCTGCCTGAGGGCTCGTCGTTGCTGACTAGAGTTAAGTGTTCAAACTACTTTTCGTGAGGTTACGGGCTCGAAACTCACTGGAGTTTCGTGAGATATCTCATTTATGTCAGTGGTAAGGGGCCTGAGTACTCCTGAGGTTACAAAAGATACGTTCGTCAGAACATGGTGCACATATTTTATGTTTGTGTACCTGCTGAAAGAAATATCACAAATGCAAGCAGAGCCTCACACACCCATTTCTTCAACTTGTGCTCCGGATTAAAGGTGTGTCTACTAACAATGTTTATTCAGTACTGGATGATTTGGTGATGGTGAGCTCACAGTAAGCAGTTTGGAAAGCAAAGCGGCAAAGCATCAATGATTGACGATGATGTTGATTTCTCTGAACGTCTAACAAATCTACCAAGGCTCAGCTTGTAATAAAAGCGTTCAATTGTAGCCCGCCGCAACACAGAAGGTCGTGTGTGTTTTGAAAGTCATATAAACATATAGTAAAGTTATGGCGCTCAATCTAAACATTATATTCAGATATCCTTGTTTGTGTGATGTGAGGCCAGCGGTAGCATACAGCTCAACGAATCGATTAATGTAGATGCAAGCAGATTCAGAGGCGCACACTACAGTGTTCAACTGACACTTTCTCATTGTCATTGCTCGCTGGTTATTGCGGCACATAACTAGTTCACTGAATCAGTTTTAATATTTTTGTGTAGAAGTGTATTAAGTGCCTGGAATCTCATATGGATAACCGGTTAAACGCTCGAAAGCCAGCTAATAGCTGGAGAACCATGCGGGACTGCGTTGAAAGGCATAGTTTAGTCTAAACAGACCGGAACTAGTTACAATCCTTACCACGAGGCTCACCAATATCGTTTGCTTATACAGAGAATCTTTTCTAAAGACAATTTCAATGTCTTGATTCTGTCAACAGGATACATCCAAAAATGTTCATTCAGAGCTGTCTGTTTCGTTCATTTGTCGTTTGTAAAACTGTTTTGGCTGCGACTCTTGCCAAGCTGTGGCACGATTTTTCGAGGTGCTCTGTGTGGGGTCGTTCGAAGCAGCTGTCGAAGCAGATCGGTGGGCCTGCTGAAGGCCACCGCCTTAACATGATGTCAGAAGAGTGCATGACTGCGTTAGCTACTTTTTTACTATCAAAATGCTAGTTTCTTTAGATTTCGGCTTAATTCCCTCCCCTCTTCAAGTATGACACCAAGCGAAATTTACCAAAGGCGTCCGTTGAAATACTGTCAACGTGATAATGGATAACCTCATGGTATTCTACTAACCCAGCGAATAATGATGTTTTCGTTCTTAAGATGACAAGACTACACAGGTACTGATTAGAATACGGAACAAATCTGCTTTGCACAGATTTGGGTGGCTGTGTTTTTGCTCGAAGTTGTTCGACTGTTTGAAATGACGCGCACTTTTTCAAGGATTGTTGTGCACCAGGCCTTTTTGCCGATTTTCGGATTTCATCCAGATCAAGTTTACTCCTTTTCAGATTTACGAGATAGCTGTCACAGAAACAAAAGCAGTATGACAGCTCGGTATCTTGCGACCTTGGTGTCCATTCACAAGCTACGATTGGTCCGGAGGTGTCTGCATACTCAAATCTAACTCAGCGCATTTCAGTTCACCTAATATTCTTCCATTCATATGGTCAGACACTAAAAACTTTATTTACATTTTTTGGGAAATTTCTTGAAAGTTTCCAGACCAGTAGAATACAAACCCACCTTTCTGTAATCCTCTTAGATCGGCCAACAGAATTTTGCCGAGAGCAGCTACGTCGGTGCGATAAAGCTTCAGCTCCTTGGGTGCAAACCCAGTAAATCTTTCGGATTTGTGACCTCCACCACCTGTTGACAAGGGTTCTAACGATATATATATATATATATATCCTAAGCAAAAGCTACCACTTTGTCACAGCGTTTGGGCTCCCGCGCTTCAATGTACGGGCTACACTGGATGGAGCTTTACTTTACGATATTTTCTGTACCAGGATGGGGAATGGGGGTCAACCGGAAAAATAGTTGCGAATACTCATGTTACTAACAATTGTGGTATAGGATAATCCACTGGTAAATTCTCCATATCTGCTCCGACAGGTGTGTGAGGTCACTAAGCAGTCTCCCTCAAGCGACAAGTATTCCCATGTCTATGGAGGAAGTGCCGATACCTTTCGTTGGGGGCGTATGGGTTAGAAAACGTGGGCATTAAGAAGCACATGCCTCGATCTCTTAAAAGTCGACCTTGACCGTCTGCGCACTATCCAGTGCAGATAATTATTCCCTACTCTCTACGTCCAGAGGACAGCAAGACTGCTCGTTACCAAGTGGGGTAGATTCTCGAGACGTCGGGCTACATAAAACTACCTCAGGAAGAGGGCACCCATCGGACCCGGGGAAGCTAAAGGATACGCAGAATACTTGAACATTATTCCAGATAGCAACCAAAAACGAAGGAGAGTGTAGGTATACGCCAACTTCTACTCGGAACCTGGGCGCGGATGTCACAGACCCGCAGAATACACATTATTCCAGATAGCAACCAAAAACGAAGGAGAGTGTAGGTATACGCCAACTTCTACTCGGAACCTGGGCGCGGATGTATGTCACCGAAAGGCTTACTATATATATATATATATGTATACATGTGTATACAGTGGTTCGACCACTAGTGACATGCAAATTCTATTCGGATGCCAGCCACCCATTTATGTCATATACATCCTATCATTCAGTGTTCTCTCGCATACCAAATTTGAGTACTCTGTCTTATCGCCCAACAATGAGTGATTGAGCCAGCAAAGTTTGATCCAAAGGCCGAATTGATTCTATAGTGTTTTTGAAACGACATCAAACAGTTGGAACCGACGGGGAGGGGATTAACCACAGTGATTACTGTTGACTGGTTTTTTAACGAGGAGTTGCAACATCACGCAGGTTAAGCGAACCCCAAATTTTTCGAGGTGCTCTGTGTGGGGTCGTTCGAAGCAGCTGTCGAAGCAGATCGGTGGGCCTGCTGAAGGCCACTGCCTTAACATGATGTCAGAAGAGTGCATGACTGCGTTAGCTACTTTTTTACTATCAAAATGCTAGTTTCTTTAGATTTCGGCTTAATTCCCTCCCCTCTTCAAGTATGACACCAAGCGAAATTTACCAAAGGCGTCCGTTGAAATACTGTCAACGTGATAATGGATAACCTCATGGTATTCTACTAACCCAGCGAATAATGATGTTTTCGTTCTTAAGATGACAAGACTACACAGGTACTGATTAGAATACGGAACAAATCTGCTTTGCACAGATTTGGGTGGCTGTGTTTTTGCTCGAAGTTGTTCGACTGTTTGAAATGACGCGCACTTTTTCAAGGATTGTTGTGCACCAGGCCTTTTTGCCGATTTTCGGATTTCATCCAGATCAAGTTTACTCCTTTTCAGATTTACGAGATAGCTGTCACAGAAACAAAAGCAGTATGACAGCTCGGTATCTTGCGACCTTGGTGTCCATTCACAAGCTACGATTGGTCCGGAGGTGTCTGCATACTCAAATCTAACTCAGCGCATTTCAGTTCACCTAATATTCTTCCATTCATATGGTCAGACACTAAAAACTTTATTTACATTTTTTGGGAAATTTCTTGAAAGTTTCCAGACCAGTAGAATACAAACCCACCTTTCTGTAATCCTCTTAGATCGGCCAACAGAATTTTGCCGAGAGCAGCTACGTCGGTGCGATAAAGCTTCAGCTCCTTGGGTGCAAACCCAGTAAATCTTTCGGATTTGTGACCTCCACCACCTGTTGACAAGGGTTCTAACGATATATATATATATATCCTAAGCAAAAGCTACCACTTTGTCACAGCGTTTGGGCTCCCGCGCTTCAATGTACGGGCTACACTGGATGGAGCTTTACTTTACGATATTTTCTGTACCAGGATGGGGAATGGGGGTCAACCGGAAAAATAGTTGCGAATACTCATGTTACTAACAATTGTGGTATAGGATAATCCACTGGTAAATTCTCCATATCTGCTCCGACAGGTGTGTGAGGTCACTAAGCAGTCTCCCTCAAGCGACAAGTATTCCCATGTCTATGGAGGAAGTGCCGATACCTTTCGTTGGGGGCGTATGGGTTAGAAAACGTGGGCATTAAGAAGCACATGCCTCGATCTCTTAAAAGTCGACCTTGACCGTCTGCGCACTATCCAGTGCAGATAATTATTCCCTACTCTCTACGTCCAGAGGACAGCAAGACTGCTCGTTACCAAGTGGGGTAGATTCTCGAGACGTCGGGCTACATAAAACTACCTCAGGAAGAGGGCACCCATCGGACCCGGGGAAGCTAAAGGATACGCAGAATACTTGAACATTATTCCAGATAGCAACCAAAAACGAAGGAGAGTGTAGGTATACGCCAACTTCTACTCGGAACCTGGGCGCGGATGTCACAGACCGAAAGGCTTACTATATATATATATATATGTATACATGTGTATACAGTGGTTCGACCACTAGTGACATGCAAATTCTATTCGGATGCCAGCCACCCATTTATGTCATATACATCCTATCATTCAGTGTTCTCTCGCATACCAAATTTGAGTACTCTGTCTTATCGCCCAACAATGAGTGATTGAGCCAGCAAAGTTTGATCCAAAGGCCGAATTGATTCTATAGTGTTTTTGAAACGACATCAAACAGTTGGAACCGACGGGGAGGGGATTAACCACAGTGATTACTGTTGACTGGTTTTTTAACGAGGAGTTGCAACATCACGCAGGTTAAGCGAACCCCAAATATCAAAATTCTTGACAAGAACCGACAGTTCGCAAACATGACCAGACAGTGGGCAGCTTTTTCAAACACCCAGAGAAGGCAGTCGTTTTAATGCTATCAAGCGCTGATGACGTGTCGGTGAAAGTCACACTCTGTCGGTCACATAGAACCTAAGGCAAGACCAGTGCTCTACAATGAGATTAGTTATGCAAATAGTTAGTATAGTACCAACAGTTGACCAATAGTTATACGGATCTGCGAAACCACCTTCCAGCCAATCAACTGAACTTTGCATTGAACGCGAACTCGGGTTTCAATTATTTACTTTTCAACTCAGTATTTTGGTCAATACCCGAATAACCATCGAGCCAATCAGATAGTGGACCAACTAGTGACAAACATTTCTGGGCTGTCCAAAGAATGGCGTACAATATTGTTTTAATCTAATAAAAACATTAAAAACACTGAAGTTTTCCTGGAGAGAGGTGGGTCACTTTGGGCGACTTCCGGGAGCACAACAGTGAGTAATTTTTCTTCAGGATAAATGCTCGGTTACCTATGGGACAATGTTCCTATTAGTATTTCGTTACAGACAACTGGCACAAAACTCGACGCATAGTAGTTCTGTTCGTCGTGGTTCATTCTAAGATTAAAGGGGTTTGATTGGTTGTCTGTTTTTTGCCAACTTAATTAAAAAAGCCACATACTGCTTCAAATTCATGCAAGGCATTGTAGCGTGAACTGCTCATCGGAATAGAAGATCAGGGTGCCCTTACATGCTTTGACCGAATCGTTAGCTAGCCTTCTAGAATCTATTAGAAAAAAGTGCCAACTCCCAATTAACCAACTCAAAGTTCCAAGTCAGCAAACATCACAAATTTTCTGTCGACACGGTGCCATCGTTTGCTAGTGTACTACGTATCGAAACAGTGTACAATATCAGTGAATTCATTGAGTGAATTTGCAAATATATTGGCCTTCCCATCCCGGGTCTAAGACAACTATTACTGCCCTGTACACAGAGTGGTCAGTTTGGCTTTAGCAGCGAAAATTATCGATAGGAAGACAGACGTGCGATGGAACGTCCTTCATATCCGGTTCTAGTGGATTTAGTCGTAAACAATTTTCGAAGTCAATAGCTGACGGCGTCCTATGGGCGATTTACACTGAATGGTTGTTGCGTGAACAATATGTTTGTACTGCTCCTCGATAATGTCAACCAAAATCACCGGTCAAACAGTTTCACTTCAGTTTACATTACTATCAGATTCGATGTTGAACAGTTGAACAGTGACATCTTTAAAGTCTTCATGTACGCCTTGAACACGCTCCACATACACCAGAAATACAGGTAACTAATATTAAACGCATGTACACCTTTGGTTGGGTTGAGGGAGCCCCGCGAATCCGGCCGAAAGTCTTCATCCGAGAAAGTTGCTTCCAAGCTGGAATAGGTTGGCGATCTAACTCATCTAATGACCAGTATACAAGCACTTTCTGAACGCAAATGAATGCTCATTTTACACTTTTATTTTTCACTCGTAAATGACCAATATTCGGGATTTCAGATAATCAGAGGAAGGAGCAGTAACGTATCAATGAAATTCAGGTTCTTCCGTATTCACATTGACGGTGCGCTGTGTTGGGGCCGGCTAAGCGCACACCTCGTGTGAGCATTATATATATATATATATATATATATATATCTTTGTTGACAGTTATCAGGTGTTCTACACCAGCGATCACTAGATGACCTTGTATGGTGTACACTATTGTTCGCCACGCTATTTTAATCCCTTCGTCACGACGACACATCCGACATCCCGAAACCTCGGCTCAGTTTTCTGCAATCACAGCAAGTTGAATTTGACATAACCCGTATGGGCTTGCAGCCGAAAAATTTTCGAAACGTGCTTTCAGTCTGAGCTTCTCGTTCTCCGGAGGACTGTCGTTCTTGGAGGAAGGGTGCAGTCTTTTGGAGTAAGTGAACAACCATCGGGTTGTTTGGACTAGGTCCGAATACTTACTTCTTGGTTATATTCTACTGCCACCCCGGATTTTATGTCGACAAAGCTACGGCTTTGTCATTTTCAACCCAGTTGACCACTTTGTACAACCACACATCATTTAGTGCGCTTTCTCGAACTTTGTTCTCATCAGAGAGGCTGGAATCAATTCTCCGTGTTTTCACCCAATATCACGATGTTTGCTTATCTACACCGTGCCGCTAGCTGTCCTTATTTCTCACTCTCGACTCCTTTCTTGGGCATTAACAGAAAGTGGTGCTCACCGCGTCACACCATTCCAATAATTTTGTCCCATACAACGCGATTGCAAAAAAGCCAAGGTCTCGTGCGCATCGTCTCGTGCACCTCAGAATGCTTGACATAGGCCAGCACTAGGTCCCCTCCCCGACCCATACGTTTTCTCTTCTTTTCACTGTAGGGTTTTTATTAAAATTACATATATTTATTTACTAGCACCGTATATCTGGCTTCCAGCACCTCATACACGATGTGAATCCTGTGAACGTCCACCTTGCGCTAAGCGCAGATGGTGATATGATAAAAGAGACGACTAAGCAGTGATTATATTAGTCACCAGATAGTGTATAGTTCTCACATTGTTAGCTTCTCAGACGCACAGTCACGTCACGTGAGTGAGTGATATTTGTCATGCGATCGTGCACGAAAGTGGGCAGAAGGAACACCATGCTCATTGTGTACACTCAAAGATCTGTAGAGTATGCGTCATAGTAAAATTTGCTAAACTAGGCACGAGTACTGAGAAGCATGGAACGACGTATGCATGTTCTCAGTATGTTCCGTCATGTTTTATTCTTTGAAACCGATTGTCAGCCAGCTTTTTATCTTCCGGAGCCCACATATGGATAGGCGAAACAGGCGAAAACCTACCCTGTCTTCCAACCGAACCTGTGAGGCAGGCCCCTATCCGTTATTCGATAAAGAGGCTTGTGCCCCTCTGAGTATCGGGAGTTCCTTGTTTGTAGCGTATCAAAATGGCCGATATGCAAAGTCTCCCAACTAATCGGAACTGATATTCCTCCTCGATGGAGGTCATTTTGCTTGATGACAAACGATTCACCAACATCATCATCATTATCATTATCATCATCATTAACATCATCATCATTATCGTCATCATCATCTCATTATCATCATCATCATCATTATCATCACCATCATCATCATTATCATCACCATCATCATCATTATCCTCACCATCATCATCATCATCATCATCATCATCATCATCATCATCATCAAAGACAGCAACATCAGTGTTGGTGCTGATGCCGTACAAACGATTCACTGAACAAACTACCTATCCATCAAAGATTATGTCATTGTTTAAGGAGGGGACAGGTTTGTGTTCGGGCGTGCCTTTCACGTGTTCGGTTCACTTAACGCTGTAACTGCTCTCCTTTGTCATGCAACCTGAATGGGCATTTTGTGAACAGTGGACCGTTGAACAATCAAAATCAGTGTTCAATAGCTGAGTGTCATTTACGCCACACTCATGTACCCGATGAGATAGAACAACACAGAAAAAACTAAGAATTCAGATCTTAAAATAGCAGTTCACTCATTGACTTGCTGAGTAAGACATCCTGTGTTACCGATCACTTCACAGTTCAATTATCAATGCGTGCTGGTAACGTGAATACTATGGCCTGTTGTTCCTGTAGAACCAGACAACTGGTCAGCGCTACGGATTCCTTCGCAATATTTGTCCTCTCCTGCCGCCTGAAGAAGGGCCTAACTATTTAGATGCCTGTTCAGACTGTCTACCGGATGTGCACAGCTAGCTGAAGAGTAAGCAGGGTTTACTGATTGGTGCACTGACCAACGTGCCTTCCTATCGTCAGCAGTGTGCGGGAATAACAAATGCATCCGATAATTGTCGGGATTGGAGCTTAAGACGTCAGGAAGTCAGCGGTATTTGACGTCCCACACGGCACACGAAGCACACATTCGCACACGTCGGGTGACACAGGAGAGAAGAAGGGAGCGCGGCAACAGCACACGTGCATTCAACCGAAACCAAAACCGGAAGTGTCACGGAGTACAAAAATAGGTCAAGGTCACCCAGGGGGTGAACAAGTGGACTTCTCCTGCCTGTCCGGGGCTCGTGGTGGCTCGTCCATGGTACCCGCAATGGAGAGTGAGGGGGAGGCACACATACATTAGGTCACACGATAAACACGTGCAAGCAGGTACAGTCCAGTTTCAATTGCGGTATAGGATAACCAACCGAAAATTGCTCACAGGGAACGCGTTTTAATGTGTGCACTACTGCTTTGAGCCCCCCTCAGTATGGCATAGTGACATTTTTATCTTGGTCCCGAGTCATTTTAAAAATCGTACTGGTACACCTTTCTATCCAAATGTCTTAAAAATCGCGCCGAGGCATGTATTTATTGATGTGAAATCACTTCAACTTGGAAAAAGTTATGCATGAACTAAAGAAATTACAACAGCTGATGTGGTTACGAAACATTCTTTCAAACACTGCGAGGTATGATATTTTCTGGCAGGTTGCAGTTATGACAACCATCGTCAAACCGTAAGTTTGCCATAACCATTTCCCTTCGTGGGAAATTCTATCGTTCGTTCTTGTTTTGTTCAAACTGATCTACGGGAATCGATGTTTCGATTTATCTCAGTGTACCAAGTTTACAATGTCTCGATATCAAATAAGCCTATCCGTCCTTCATCGACTGCAGAGAAGGTTGTCTTTCCCAGCGTACTGCAAGCAGAAGAACCCATTTGTTACCGAGGTTTGTGTTCTTCATGGCATTTCTATGAAAACAGCTGATGAAGTTGCTGTTAGTTTCGAATGCATTCCCGATCCGGATGAAGTTTCGAGTGGTGAGCTCGAACTATTTGGCGACATAATACCCCTCAAAAAGTCACCGACCCAAACACAAATCCGGCGCTGACAGGACTGCTCGCAAGCTTTTGTACCACACTTGTCCCATGATTGTCCCATGTCGTCTGTATGTAATCCAGCACCTGTTCGACTAGGCTAGGATGCGGTTTACAAATAGGGCTGAACGCAAGTCAGAGTGACAGACCTGTCTGAGTGAACTTGAGAGTCCAATCTCTAGAAGATAACCATATATCTGACTACGGTCGTCACTCTGCGCTTCAAACCGCTCCGTGGCGTACGGTTCGCAAGTACTGGGTGAACTCGGATAACGGTGTCTTAATTCAAACTCACATTCCAACCTAATTGTATGCCGACATCGGTTCACGTGACTGTGATAGTTTGTGTAGCTGGTACTACAACGCCGTCATGCCCGACAGTATGCCACAGATCACTTGTTAGCTACGCTAGTTGCGCTGCCAGGGATGAATTCAGCTCGCGGTGGTCAATGCAGGTATCATCGGCGGGGAAACATGGTGAACAAAGTGATGGCTCAAAGTTTGGGTCCGAGTTCATTGCATCCCGTGAATCGTGGCAAACACTGGAATTAGAATTTGGAAGCAATCAAAACGAATACCGCATAAACACCCGACAAATATGAGGTTTGGTTTGTGGTCAAAGCAAAAAGAACTCAAATTCCCATTTTGAGCGCCAAGCCGCAAACCATTCGTGCAGCACGTTGGAAAATGCAAACCGAACCGAAAATACTGAATGGTAAATATAACGTCGTTAATAAGGAAGCACTGAAAAAATTGGTTTTAGGAAGAAAACCATAACAAGTTGTACGGGTAATGAGTCTATTAAGTCGTTCGGAAAAGCGAAATTCTGCTACGAACTTATCAGCCGAAAGCGAATCCGCTCAGTGTTAGCCACATGGTGTGGGAATTGAACAGAAACAACCGTTACAACAGTGAGTCCAACCGACTAGAAAGGCTACCTAACTTTGGATTTCAGGTAATAATGCGTACAACACAAGGCTTCATGCTGTCTTAATTCCGGTCTAAATCGATATGGTACACTTCATTTTACTAAAAGAAAATGCGGGACACGATTTAAACCGGAATTCAGCAGAGAATCGCCATATTTTGACCTTGAGCGGGTGGCCTTGACGACCGGCCAATCTCACAGTCGAGATAGAGATGTAGCGTGACTAGCAATCGACCAAAGGTAAAAATTCCTCTAGGTCTGCTATCGAAGGCCAAAAATGTTCCACCACCTGAGTTTATGTCGTCTTGTTTGTGAACTTGTATGAGAAAATAGGCCAGTGTTCGTGCAAACATCGACTGCAGAGGCGACCACAAGACAGTTCAAATGAGCATACAATCGATATAGACCATGTATCATGCGTCGAGAAAGGAGCGTTGCCCTTGATGCAACATAGATGAATGCACTTCAAAACCAGAAAGGAGGGCTGAGACGATCTCAAGGAAAGACGCAGATTGTCACTTCGGGAAAATCCGTGCTAATTTTAAAAGTGTATATGATATCGTCATGAAACAGATGGCCAAATAAATGGGGCAGGTCACAAACACTGGATGTTTTGGCAAAATATACTCAGTTGCAAGTTGGCGTTCTTTTCAGTAGTCCCGGCTGGATCCCGGCTGAATCCCTGGTTCATGCCATTTATCAACTGAAGGCACTTCACAAAGGCCGCTTTATGTACTAGTTGGCAAAATAGCCAAGGTATCGCAATATATCTTCATGTCGGAACGCACTACTCATAAGTTTGCTGAAAACTCTTTGAAAGCCAGGGACCGTTTCCGTCCGCCTTTGTTCTCATCAGCTCGGTACAATCCTCCGAGTTTCAGCACATTTGTGAGTAGTGCTGAGGTATCTCAAATAACGTACCAACTGAAACATGAGGCGATTTTTTGTGCATCACATTCATTTGAATACTATCATAAACAGGCGTTCATCCGTGTTATATCTTACTGGGTCACCAACCTGCTGTCCCCGATCCAGTGCCTAGTGCCGGAAAAGAGACTCGCCGACAAGGAACACAGCAGTTTTATTGTGAACAAGCGAGTGCGAAAATACACCGACCGCAAGCTATTTTATAGAACGGCCACTGTCTAACTTTGATCCAACGCTGTCTCACGCTGCTCGGCTTTGATTCAGTTCTGTCTGGTCGGCAGCTACTAGAGCTGAGGGTCTCAGTAGATTGCGGGTATTCTGTGGTTACTTTCAGGAATCTGACCTCCCTGATAATCCGAAATTCAGATAAATCTCCCCGTAACATCATTTATTTTTTCAAGTTTTTGCATTACGACAATTTCGTCCAATTTATTGTTCCGATAGAACATGATGTTGACCGATCCTTGGGGCTGCGCTTCCCCGATAAGCCCCGAATGTGCACTGATAAAAGGGCTTTCCGCAATTATTTGAAAAGTGTTTTCTTCAAGTAGATTTACCTAATGTTTCACCATATTCCTTTGATAGTTTGCGCACTTCAGAATACAGTAACGGCTTAGAAGTAGAGGAATACGTGTCCACGAAAAAGGCATCAAAGTGTGGTGAAAACTCTGTTGTGTGGGGGCTATTGACGAATTTTCAGCAGCCTTATGAGTAGTGCATTACGAATGTACATGCATCACGATATTTCGAATATCGTAGTGACTGAGAAATCAGGTGGCCTGGGGCAGCACATTCAGTTGCCTGAAAACATCACAAACGAGAGATTTAACTGGGTTCCGGGTGAGTCTCTCGCAAAACCAAATTAGTTTGCAAACGAGTGTATTTCGCTAAAACTCTATACACTTCAAACAGGTAAGCACTTTGAGGTGTAAAGTAAGTGATTGGATGAACGGGATACACTTTGCAGCGAACGGGTTTGCTCCAGAAATACGATTCCAACATTGGTACGAAACAGATCCATAGTTCCTGAAATTTCCAAGAGGCAGTTTAAACTGTTTACAGGGAACCTGCGTGTTTGAATATGTTGCATTTTTCACACATGGAACTCAAAAAAATTCCCTGCAGTAAGCAACGCATGCAAGTGCCCAGTAGGGTTTAGGACCATCAATCGCACGTTATTTAAAATCGTGGCTTTGCATAGATCGGTCTCTTTCGAATTCTTACTGCACCATTCCACAGTTCATCCCGTATATTTCGCTCGTTGAGTGACAAGTGAACCTCGGTTGTCAACATGAATCAATATTCTCCTGTATAGGTTTTCCAGCTTAACCAACGGACCGTAGATTTTCGATCCGTCAAAACCCATCCATTTAGAGAAATTATCACCCCATGGTGTTTCGTTCCACCATAAATCTACCCCAAAGATGCTTCAGTACACTAGCCAACAAAGAAGGAAACACTGGTGTGTGTTTGCCCTACGATATCATTCAGTATGATCTTGTCTATCAAGCTTCAAAAGAGTTAATCAAGCGTATCATATCAGGGCATATACTGACAACTTTTTTATTCACCTTCATTTCCTTTGTTGGTGTCATTTATTTCTTACCCTCCCCCGCCTAGAATACACACTAACGACTGAACGAATTTCACATCCATAAGGTTAGCTTTCCCTTAGAGCTCAACAGAACTTACTTCATCTGTGAAAACAAGTATCCGCTAGTTCAATCATCGTATGCTTGGCGGGTATCTTTACTCAACTACCTACACAACTGCACTTCACACGTGCTTTGAGTAGGCAGGTGAGGGGTACGCATGCTCAGATATGGGGTGTGTGGCAGATATGTGATCAGGGTAGACGCCTACGCAGAAGTATCCGGTGAAGAACACGAGGAAAATGTATTCCATGGCATTCTGGCGCAACAGTCGCTTGAGCTTCGGTCACAGTGACGTCCTGATTCAAGGAATGCATCACAGTCAAGCTGTAAATATATACTATCCGTCAGAAACACTGACAGACCTCATCTTCGATTGACATTATGGCGAAACACCGCTGAATCAACCGGTTTGCGCTGCATGTTCTAATAGCCTTAAACGCATCGAATTCGGGCTTGGAATGTGTCGGTATTGCAGTTTGCATTGTTGTAGTTTCCAAACTGTTTGACTGGTTCTGACAGAAGACAAAGAGGTCGGTCGGGAACCTGGCCACGCAGTAGTGAACGACGTTGACAAATGAAGGATCACGGAAGACACAAGGCACTACAATGAGCCGAGATCACCTGATGTTAATGTCAAGTATTGATGAAAGGAAGAAGGTTTTCGCCGTGGAGTTGTGTATTAGAAAACACCGACTGAACAGACTTTTGGACAGGGAAGCAAAACTCTTATATGCATCTTGTTTACAAAAACTGAATACCCATCTTCTCCTTGAACGCGTCTTCCTGAACTTTCTTGGATATTTTCACACAAAAAACTACTCACAAGGCCGCTGAAAACTCTTCGACAGCCCACGACCGGTTTCGCCCTTCCGCTTGGGGCTCATCAGGTAGGCGCAGTCTCCGAGTTTCCGTCAACCTTATGATCTACCTGAACCCAAATTGCACTGTATTCGAGAATATCGTGCCAACTGAATCATGAGGCGGCCTGTGTGCAGCACATTCAGCTGGAGGACATCACAAACGAGAGATTCAATTGAGTCTCCCGTGAAAACCAATTTTCTTGGACATTCATTGACTACTACTCAAATGCTACTAAGCGAATCCACAAATTCCGTGACAGAACTCACATTTCAAGAGACGCGAAGCGGATTTACGGGAAAACATGCTACTCGCATGCCTCATCAGTAGTACCCAGCGTTACGCTGGTATGATCGGTGTTGAGGAAATCCCACATTGGATGAGCATAAACCCAAATATGTAACGCATTGATCCAGGTTGCCGCCATATCGCTCTCAGTAAAAAACGGACATCAGCAATATGCTTTCTTCGCTTTGAACCGGAAAGCATGTGCTTTGAAGTTTAGGAAGCGACCGGGACCACTTCTCACATGCCGTAGATAAGTACGAGGATATTTCAAAAGCATAAAAACAGTATTGCATGAAATTGTAGACTGAATTCAAGATTCTTTCGTGGACGCCCTCAGTCCGGTTGAGTTCGTACATTAGAGTAATTGGATTTGCATGGTGCCGCGTGGTTATCAACCTCCGGTCGATTTCCCGAAACACCTGTCGTCGACTTCTTCCCTGTGATCCGCTAAGGTAGATTTCTCTTAGATAGTTCCAGGTTTGATCCTGCCTTACAGACTCCGAATCATGAATAAATGACATCGGATGACCTTGACCTGCTCCTTGGACATTCGAAAATCAGTTCTTCTGATCATTGCATCACTTTCTTCGACGTGACCAGCAGCTCGATTGTTGTTGCCGCTGCTGTCGCTAGTTTGATCACCCTGAATGGCAATGAGAACACTCTTTTGGGCGATGTTTCCCAGTCGACTCTTCCTTTAGCCTCGTTTCACATGCCTCAGCATGTAATCAACCTATATCTATAAAAGGGGCATTCAAGGAAATGTCAAATCTCTATAAGGAAAAATGTTGGTACCTCAGGTAGGGTAGATAATCGTTGGTCTGTTCGCCGAGCTGGGCAATTCGATTGCAAACGTTTCATCACCAATCGAGGTGACATCATCAGTGCGTCTTTGGGGAGCGTAGTTGTGTGTAGCGGTGGGTTAGTGATTGTGCGTTAAGTAGTGTTACGTGTGTGTTGATATACGTGCTGTTATCCGGGGATGTCAAATCTCTATTTGACTCCTGTCAATTTCAACGTATTCTGCGGATAATTCATCACCCGTGGATACCCAGTGGAGACTCAACCGTTGCTTCAACATCAGCTACCGTACCAGCTTTCATGAATAAATGTCCCAGTGAAGCAATTCGTTCACTTCAAAACATCGATTTTCCAAACCATACACTGTACTTGTGTTTTCACTTCCACCAACATATGTGGAAAGCGATTTCATTATCTTATTGGTACGGCATCTAATGCACTTTACTTTAAGGATACGATGGTCATGTTGAAAATGAATTTGTTAGAAGAAATCAGTCAACTTGGGGGAATCCAGATGGACACAAATTTCTACCAGTAAGGAAGGATGTCCTACACAACACTGTCATATGAAAGAATGAGTTTTCGTTTCCAAAAAATTTAATCACATCCAAACTTTAAAGTCATATTTATGCTTCCGGAGATGGAGTAGTCCAACGGAGAAACCGAAATTTTATATGGATGGTGGATCTGACTGCATTTCTGGATGAAATTGACACTGGATGGAGTGTTCCATGCCTCAAACTAGTTCAAAGATGTTATGCTCACGATTTCAACTTTCTGGCCCAGCTGAAGCAGTCCTCTTTGCTGATTGTTGCTATACAGTGAATACTTAATGCTTGGTTCTTTCTAACGGACCGTATTTTGCACCTTTTTTCACACCACAAAAGATTCGGCCCCCCAGTTCATCTTCACTCCCCGAAGACAACTCAGAAGTTTTCACCGGATGAGCTTTTAATTAATGTTCTTTTTCTGGAGATGATCGAAGAATTTCCGTGCACTTAAACGGTAGCAGCAGCCAGCCGACACAGACCCTATCATCCAGTGGTATGGACCCTTGTAAGGAGTAGGCTCGCTTGATGTGAGGGTTAGTGGAGCGTTCTTGTAGCAAATAAATTTTTATATTGAGGTGGCCAATTTTCACAGCCAGTTTACTTTGTTAGAAAAGTAGTTGGTATAACGGAGGGTCCCACCACTGAATGAACTCTATGTCCCTAAGCTAAGTTTTCAGCTTATAAGTGAATTTTTTTCAGTGTCTGTGTGAAAAGCAATCGGATTAAACAAAACAAAGTTCCGAATCTCACCTTTTATGAGGTTCTAATTTTTTCCAGTCACTTTAACCTCAACATGTTGTTTTATTTTATCTTGTCCCAATGATGAAAGTTAGATAAGGGAAATCAAGCAGTTAAGAAGAAAGACGGAAAACGTGTTTGTTATGCCGGATGAAGTGTAGGCCGCACTACGGTGGTCACTGAAGTGATTGCTCCGGTGGGATTGACGTTTTTAGGTGAACACAAATCTACCAGAGCACAACATCCTGGCCCATTTTTTGCTTCAGAGCGAGTCAGCCTAATTTATCATGTTAAGGGTTAAGTGGGGCGAAATTCCCCTAGATACTAGTATGAGAAACATGAGAACACACTTTACAAAGGATTGGATGCTTCTCCCTGAAGTTCAGTGAACTCTGAATCAGGGTTTTTTCGGGTTGGTTTGGTCCTGAACTAGGTGCTTCAATTTAGGGTAAACCTCATACCTTGCATTAACTGTTCAGGCGGTTGGGGGGTAGTGGTTCAACCACTTCAATAACTTCTTGTCACTTGAACTGGAGCAAATCATTAGTCGTTTATTGGGTGCTTCAGCTTTTCCTCTTATAAACGCTCTACACTAGTAGTAAAGTTAGCAGCGCACGCATAGCTTCGCGCATTTGATCGACTGATAGGTGCGTATTAAAGACCACGGCGCTTCAAGCACAATGTATGATTGACGCATCAACCCTAGATTTAGCCAACTAGTTGGGCTATTTCTAAGCATACAGTACAAGAGACACTTCATGTATTTTCAGTCCACTGGTAGGTCAACTGCCAATCAACCTCCTTGTAATGGAACCAACCTGCTACAACTCAACCTTGAGTTGAATTCCATCGAGATTCAACGAGCTTCTTGCAGGGAATTGCTATTTTGCGCCGATTACTTGCCTACTTTTCTTAATTTGTGTTGATGTTTCGCAGCACAAACTGTGACAAGTATAATCTCTTGAGAACGGTCCCATCGACCAGGATGTTCGCCAAGAACAAAGAGTTTGCAACACTGAAGTTTCGGAAACCGGTATTCGACCGAACATCCTACCCGTAAATTTGCCGAAAACTCGCCAACGACCTCTTACGCCCTGCTCGCTTGTAGGCTATCGAAGAGTTTTCAGCGACCCTATGAGTAGTGTGTTCCGTCGACAAAATCTACTATGATAGCTTGAACGTTGTATCAAGGCGGCCGTTGTGCAGCGCATTCAGATTAAGAATGATATCACCTGATATCTCCCGTATGAACCACATTAGTTTGCAAGTGAACCTACATCAAGAGTTAGCGTTACTTTCAAAACCTATTGTCCTTGCAATTTTTTTCACTTTACCCAAAATGAATTGGGGAGAATATGAACAAAATACCTATCCCGCAAACACCACAACGAAAGCAAAAAGGTTGCCCAGTGGGTTTCAAGCGTCCGTGACACACTCACTACCTTACTGGGAAGTCCTGACTGGCAGGTCAATCGATCGTCGTTGTTCGATGAGCCAGGCACACCAATCACATCGCTCAAGTGTGAACACGTTTGCCTGTTCAGATTTGAAAATTCGGGTGCGCCCATGAGCAGGTGGAGTAGGGGTAACACGCTCCCCTCGCATGTCGGATGGCCGGAGTTCAAATCCCGGCACAGCCTTTGGATATGCACTGATGATGAGATCTTGCAAGAGCGAAACTCAAGTTCAGTACTTCACTTTGGTGTGGGCTGACCGGATTAACTACGCCAGGACAGGAGGACGACCGTCCAAACTAGAGTGATGGGAATACAGACAGAATTGGGTTCAAGTAGAACATAAGGTTGACGGAAACTCAAGGACTGCGCCTACCTGATGGGCCCCAAGAAGGGCGAAACCGGTGGTGAGCTGTCGAAGAGTTTTCAGCAACCTTGTGAGTGGTCTCCTTCATGAGAATTGGGAAGAGTTCAAAACGGAAACCCGCTCACGGGCTCGCAGCACACTTGTCAAACGGACAATCCAGACAATCCAACACGGTGAGAGCTCAATCGTAGCCGCCGTCAACTAAGTTCGGTCAATATACAGATTTCGAACCAGTCATTAAAGAAAACCGATTGCCCAATCCACTTGGATTTTTGCACTGTCCAACCTTATTTTTGTATTGAACAAATGGAAAACTGTAGGAAATATTCGTGTGTCAACGCATCTATCTATGGGACCCCTTCATTTGCTCAGTACAGACATGTGCAATTTCTAGTTGAATCATTTGGTTACCACAGTGATAAAGTCTTGATTCCATCGAGAAAACAGTGCTGGAGATGAGACGCCTTCTGGAATTAGCCTCCGAACTGTTGTAAGCTCCGCCAAAGATGAAAGATGCCGACGGATTTATTCTTTTAGACAGCTTTTTTTCTAGCTCTTATCGGACATTGAATGCTTCCATCGAGAAGCGAATGGAACGCTATATCGAATTTTAGAAATACGGAGAATGGGAAATTCGAGACGCCGGTAATCCAAACGACTCGACCAACCTTGAATCACCGCGTGACGTTGTCGTGAACCGTGTGGATAAACCGACAATGAGAAATGAGGGATGAGCGATGGAAACTATCAAAGTAGGTCTGTTTATTCTGATCCGAAACGCTATAAAACTCTCTATCAGTTTGAGCGTTTCCTGACTCTGTCACACCTCGCGGTTTGATGTGAACTTTTGTGAACAAGTGTTTGTGGTTGGTCGATACAAGGCGTTTACGCATAGACGCGGCGGTCCTGCCTTCGATAACACCAGTGTTTGCCATTGACACTGTTCAACCCGAGAATTTGTGTTCCACCTTTGCTAACGACCACCTGTGAGTCTGCATTCATCGCTTGATTACCAGTCTGCTCGGTCTTGGGGAATTCCTACCCCTCAGATGATATCATCTCCAACTTTAATTTATCCACCTGCGCCAAAAAGCCCTCTGAAAGTAAAAGGCTGCTAGTATCTACAACGAATTCACAACCGTACAAGTGACAAAAGGCCGTTTTCAAAATAGGTTTCTTGAGCTAGTTACCCTAGCTACTGGGCGCAGGGCACACCAGGCAGGATTGCGCTTAAGAACCGACCGACCGAACGACTAGTCGTGGTCGGAGGTTAGTCCCGGCCAGCAGCACGTATATTAACACATACTCAATACTACTCAGCGCAGAACAGCCAACCCATCGCTACGCACCAATACGCTCCCTAACAACGCACGGATGATGTCACCTGGAGTAGGGATGAAACGTTTGAGATCAGATTGCCCAGCTCAGCGAACAAACCAACGACCAGACGGTGGTGACCCGGCCAGCAGCACGTATATTAACACATACTCAATACTACTCAGCGCAGAACAGCCAACCCATCGCTACGCACCAATACGCTCCCTAACAACGCACGGATGATGTCACCTGGAGTAGGGATGAAACGTTTGAGATCAGATTGCCCAGCTCAGCGAACAAACCAACGACCAGACGGTGGTGATTTTCGCTCATTTCATACATGGTACAGATCAAGACCACTTGACAGCTTCTCATTATTAAAGTGACCGGTTGTATCACGCATGGGGAACACTAGGCTACCAACCTGGTGATCGGGTTTAACTGTGATAACACCGGAGAAAATGTATCCATTTGACTCCATGTTTTTTCTTCACTTGCTTGAAGCTTGAATTCTAACAGCAAAAACGTAGCAAGGTAGGAAAAACGGTACTTGGGAGAGTAACCGGGAGTTAGTGTAGTTTTGATGTGCTTCCAAGCTTCGCTACACAGCACTAACTCGACCGGTAATGAAATGCTTGGAACCAAGTTACGCAACTCAGCTGACAAATCCGTGAATGGCTCTAAGTGAGAAGTTGGTAGACTGGAAATACGTGGAGTGAACATGGGGAAAACACAGATGACTTCACTACGCTAGTATACGCGGTCAACATGACCAGCCCAATAACGAAGTACAGCGAACGTATCCCGCAAGATCCGAAACGGCCAAGAAAACCATACTACGAGTCAATAAAACCTAGGAATAATTTGATGGTGTTTAATTACGGCCTCATCCTACGAGCAGAAGATGCAGTAATCGCTGAAACCATAGGCACACTAGATTCAACCCAGTCATAGATTACTCGATGGCGAAGTTAAAGAGTACCTACGAAAGTGAGCAGCCTTATCGTACGTCAGATTTGGTTTCTGCAGGCTTCTCGGCGCAAACATGGGAGCGAGATCTTATTGATGATTAACAGGCCTACCTGGAGTTTACCAGTTTTGCGAGGACATCACCAGCACAGCTACTTGCAAGTAGTCAAGTCAAATGCAGCTCGAAAGTCGATGATGCTGTAGTAAACTTTATGAATTTGAAACGATGTTCTAATATTCATCACTGGGGGGCCTAATTTCTCATAACATCTTTCAGGAAGAAAGGCCCCTTCCATTTGGCCTTGTCACGTGTTTGGAAGAAAAGTTGTGGCAGAGAGAACGCTAAACATTTTGGTACTAACATTAACAAAACTGAGGCCGCGATGAATATCACTCGTCATTTTATCGCCTTTTTGTGGATCGATAATAACGCGGAACGGATCAATTTTTCCAGATTGAACAAAACAGCTTGTAGAGTGGTACGATAAGTGCTGAGATACTGGATTGGTAAATCTTAGCAGGACCCCATATCTACCGGGGGTTTTCCGGTTCACCAGTTGTCTAACGTTCGCGATTTACTGAGCAGTTGACGTCATGTTATTGAGGCAAGACAGGTCTCGAGGTCCCTAGTTTTGGTTGATGGGTTGCTTAATAGTCATTTGCCCGACTAAAGTTTTGTTCTCTGGTCACGATTACACACACGATTACACACTGAAGATACTGCTAAGACCGGAGGTCTCCTGAGGCAAAAAGGCCTGTCGAAATGGAAGCCGCTTGAGGCACATTCCATGCATAATGCTATGTTCGACCAGCATTAGACGTAATCTCTCCTGGCTGATCAAGTGGTCTATATCTAGAACGTGCAAAAACCAACAGAAATGGCGGCACGAAGTTCCATTGGCTTTCTAAATAAAGAAACTGACCTTTCAGATATCCTGTCCTCGCAATGCCGCTGTCTATGGCCTAGCTGGTTCACAGAGGCCTGTTAAAAGAGAACTCCAAAGTGGTTCTTTGGTAGTTTACCTTAACCAACCAGTCAGCAGAAAAGTCTGGGCTGTTAGCATGTCATATGGAAGTTAGGGCATAGAACAATGTCTGTTGGTTCCCCAGGAGTCTGACTGGCGTTATATTAAATGCGTTTTGAAGGACACTCCCTTTGTCTAGCAGCAAAGTGGAGTTTAATTCTGGCCCACATAAGCGTGTTGTCTGCATGTGCGTTTCTCGAATCCGTACCTCTATATGATCTAGAATCTCGATTGATGAGGACCATTCTACGCGCACCGAGAAATACCGTATCTCGGAAGCTGTGTGGCAGTCACTTGAATATCGTGTCAGCGAGTGTTCTCTGGACTACTAAAAAAGGGCATCGTAAAAAAAAACAGTGAAGTTTCTGAGCCTGTCGCCGCTTTCAAAACACTGATCAAATTCAAACCAGCCAAATCAAGCCTCCCAATCACCCACTACCGCCAAGAAACCTCGCCCTGATGTCTTGTTGATTACCTGTTGCAGTTGTTCCTAGAGCTCCTTCCCTAGGGTTTGTTACGATACAGAAGCGAGAGCGCCGACAACTATCACAGTCAAGTTCAAGGAGGTCTCTTTCTGGCGTACCACTTTGAGCCTTGAGAACACTAGAGTCAAGGTGTTAAGTGCACTGTCAGTGCTGTTATTCACCACTGCCGCAAGATCATGGGTGTCCGAGTTGTCCGTTGCGAGGAAGTTAGTAAAGAGTGCCTGATCCGGGACCCGTCGTGTACCAGAATTAGGAAACCAGGTCTCGGAAAGATTACAAATATCTGATCGATAGTCCTGAAGCGTGCACTTACAGATGCTTTGGTTGCAAGAGTCGAGTAGTATATGAGCATTCCAGCAACTAACGAAGAGCCTCTTTCTTACAATGAGAACCCCGGCTTGCTTTCTGCTCACTCTAGCTACTAAACCAGCACCGTGTGCCGCTTTCTAGAGACGCCGTAGCATAAATAGTGCTGTGCGTTAGAGACACTACCAATGAAGTTTCACAGAGCTTTGTTACGGGTTGCTTTCCCGATGCCACCCTCGTTTTGGTCGAAGGTGTGACTCTAACTCTTCACAACCCACTGCAAGACATCAGGAAACAGATGATCAGTAAAACCAGCAGGGCCGTTGAATTCAGTCCAGTCTTCAGAGCTCATCTAGATTCTTTCGGTTGTCGGTTTGGAATCAGGGTTTAGTCAGCTTCTCTAGACGGAAAACCAATGAACCACCAGTCCGCTTCCGTTCTCTCACTTTTGTGAGAACATCGCCAGTAGCAGGGGCAATGAACAGATATTCTTCAAACGGATCTGCATGAGAGCACATCACAGGAGACCACCCGAGTGAAAGACAACATTAATTGCTTCCGAAAATATCTCAGGGGCTCTGCGCCATACGAAATACTCTTGATCATTTGTATTCCTTGCTTGAGACCATCATCTTCAAAGTCCGTACAGTAGATTATTTGGGTGGCTCAGTGAGTTACTGACATCTGTGTGGATAGGTGTGTTAACAGTGAAGTCCTTACCGATGATTGCCTAACTGAAATGGTGTGACTCGTATCTGTTAGTTACCGGATGACGTCAAACTGCATACCTCAAAGTGCGGTGGAATCATGCACTTCTGACGTACATTGGAGCTAATATGTGAAAGGGGAACGTTACTGTCCTAGTAGATTTGAGAAACCCGCCTTGCGATGCCAAGCTGCAATTTCCTGTATGAGTCATTTCTTGACATGGGTGGGCTTGGATGAAGTGTGTTTAAGCTTCACAATTCCAGAAACAGGCGTAAAACATTTATACTTAGCTAACGAAAGTAGCTAATAACCTCTGAAAACCTGGGAAATATAAACGTTTTTTGAGGATGTAAATGAACAAATTTACTAGCGGATAAGTCCACCTGGTGAACTAATTATAACCAGTTGAAACCTAATTGGACCCGGCTAGCAGTCGGGCATAGCTGAAACGTGGTTGAAGGCTTTTCAGTTTCGCCTACAACTTCGTTATATCCTCGAAAATCGATAGACACGCAACACAACGAAAATCAGTCGGTTAGGACAAAAAAATTGATTCTCACGTGGTGTTCCAGGCCTGATTGAACACACACTACTGGAAGACTCCATTAAACTCGTCTCGGTGGTTTCACAATGACATGCAGTGATACCCGCCGGTAGTGACTGACCACATGACCCAGTAAGAATGCTCTCTTCTGGGGGAAAGGTCTCCATCCTGAAGGATCAACTGAATCCCCGTTCTACATGTCGGAGGGACTTCATCTGTTGAAGTGAATTTCCTTCTATACTGATCCACGCACTGTAAGCAAGGGTGGCGGGTTAGAGTAACGTCAGAAAACTCCGGTTTTTCCGACTATATTTATTGTGGTTGTGAGCATGGTTAAAATTTTCCCGTATTGCCTAACTCAACTTTGTTTTACCTGTGTTTCACCTTCTTTTGAGCTGTTTGGCTGGACATGCCCAGATTTATCACCAGGCAGGAAACGATCTACAGTGCAGTAGAAAACATGCGTTACTTGATGCAGTATGTAGACTGTTGTCACACCCCCGTGTTCGCATGCAGTCTAACTACCGAAAGATTACTAGTCATCTGGCTTCATCATTTCCGATAATGCTGTGCTAATGTGAGCTAGGCAATGTCTATTGACGCCTTTTCGACTGGACCGCATGGTGTTTATTTCGAAGGATAGAGACATCTTACTTCTCATGAAGTGATCGTCTAGCGGCCTGTGCTATTAAGCTAAGTTACTGGTCGCGCGACAAAGCTGTTAGCGATTGCACGAGCTCACGACAGTTGTAAGACCAGACTAACCGGATTTAGGATCGGTTTTTCTTCATTAGGTAGAGGCCGCGAGGCCAGCATACATTTTGGTTGATAAGTCGATTGGGCATTGTCAGGAATGCAGCCATCAGAGCTGAACTTGGCTTCTGAACATCCCGGCCAACCATAGCCTGACGAAAATTGATTGCCGTTTTAGACAGTGTTTGGAGACAACGATTTCTGAAGAAAAACATGATCATTGTTGGGGGGTATTAGGGAAGATACTGTTAAGTTTTTCTGGTACCCTTTGGGGACCTGGCATTTTGCCCTTTAGTCCCTTGGCAGTTTGCACGAAGAAGCCTGGTGTTCCCCTTTAACGGAGTTCCCTCTCAGGAGAACAAACTTGGGGGACGATTGTACTTTTCTAGTACAAAATTCTGAACTTTGTCGATTTTTTTAATTTTTAGTTTAAATTTTAGACTTCACTTCTTCATGAGGGTAAAAATGGTCCAGAATGACTCCATCCTGCTCTCATTTAGGAAACAAGTAGTATTTCATCACACTACTGAGGAAGTTTTGATGCCTTGCATTTGGAACAAAAACTAGCTCATCATTTACTGCAACATGAATGAATTTTCATAAGTAAAATAAAATCAACTCAAAGATAAACAGTAGACAGAAATAAAAGTGGTAGTCACCCTGACTATTTTTAAAGAACGATTGCCTTCTACCCGCTGATTTCTATATAAACCGATTTCTTGCGGACACTGTCGGGCAATACACCTCCACCTATCACAACCAGTGTCATTTGGTGGCCATTGTTGCATAAACGTTGCTGATGGATCACTCCGTGGCTTTGCAAAAAACGTATTGCCGTCTCCTTGTCATGAACGAGAGTTGAAAGCGTCAGAAGTTCAAAGTTCTACGTCCGAAGAGAGAAATTTTGCACAAAATGAGCCTAGATGTGGATAAGGAATTGTTTTCATCAGAAATAGGTCAAGGTTGTGCGCGTACACTAAATTTGAGCTGGCAGAAAGTGACGGGGCTTAACTTTTCGCGCATGCACTTTTTGCATTAGTGGCTGGGCTTATCTGGAAAAGATCCACCATTTCAAATGGTAATCTGTATTAAGTAGTGCAAAAAAAACAAAAAAGAAGTTTAACCGAAGTGAAAATCATCTTGTCGGAGAAGTACTGTTTTAAGTTTCGGAACTCATCATCATCGTCGACAACATAGCGGTGTTCAACAACGATGCCTCCCTGCCTCACAGATACTGCCAGGGCGCCCACATCTAGACAGGTAGACGACTACGGTCGTTGCCTCAAAAGCCTGACCGCAAGTCAGCGGTGTGTGGCGCGAACTGCAGATACATTGCCGTTTTTATAGAACAAGCAGCTGTACATATCCCAATCACCAAATTCGGAGGCCACGAGACCGTGTTTGTCAGAACTCTAACCTTGACCAACCTGGTATGAGAGACTGTGGTTGTCGCACGGACATCCCGCAGAATAGCTAAATGGGTCACGAGACACACCACAGTCACGTCACGGTAAGGTCCAGCCTGTTAGACAGGTAGCGACTACGGTCGTTGCCTCAAAAGCCTGACCGCAAGTCAGCGGTGTGTGGCGCGAACTGCAGATACATTGCCGTTTTTATAGAACAAGCAGCTGTACATATCCCAACCACCAAATTCGGAGGCCACGAGACCGTGTTTGTCAGAACTCTAACCTTGACCAACCTGGTATGAGAGACTGTGGTTGTCGCACGGACATCCCGCAGAATAGCTAAATGGGTCACGAGACACACCACAGTCACGTCACGGTAAGGTCCAGCCTGTTCACGAATAAGGCCACCCTTACTACCAGCATACCCTTGGTATGTAAGTGTGGATCTGTGTGAGGTAACATGTGTTCTGGTGGTGATCTTGATATAGCTCACGGAACGACCGTTGGGTCGCTATCCAAGCTTTGTTCGTTCGAGTCAACATGGACCCTGATGCGTGATTCTTAGAAGTGTAACTGTTGCCTAATTTCTCCACGCGTTATGTCGTACTACAATAGGGTAGTAGATTTTACTTGTTGCGTTAAACCATGTCAAAAGAATGGGTGCAGTATTTATCGTGCGATAGCTGCTCGTGCCAAACCTCAAGACAGACATTTGGACTCCCTCTATCCGGTATAACCATAGCAGAGCAAAGCGCATTTTTGGCCATCAGAAAGCCAGCTGATAGAACATAGTTGTCAAATCAGATGAGAACAACTAAACAATGCAAACCCACGGTGTGCAGGCAGGGTGAACCCGGTGGTTCGCTTTACTCGCAAGGTGCACCCGAAGCACCTGGTTAGCTAGTATTAGCCGGTAGTCCGTTTTTTTCTGTAACAAGCTATTCATTGGACGTGACTTCTGGTGCCGTTGTAGGCTCAACAATCCGAAGCATTCATGTGCGAGCCATTTGCAAGCCCAACTAAGAGTGACCCAACATTTTCACCGCAAGGTATGCGTTTCTGGCAATCTGACCTGCTACACTGCCAATATGCATGCCCACCGTGAACGGCCTACGCGTATATGTTAGCAAATAGCTTATATTACACTTAGATTACAAGGTTTGAGTGCGCAGATTAGCTTTTTCAATGAACTATTGGGTGGAAAGCGTTTATCTAGTCCGCCTTCATAGTAAAACGACCAAAATGATCTCCTGGTCCTCGCTCACCCACATAAAAATATCGCTTAGAAATGGATGATAATCTCTTGAAATTTTGTGAATTACCGGAAATCGGTTTCCTACGCCTCCCCTAATTGTGACTTACGTTCATGATACTGTTTAGATAAGGTGAGGAATGAGGTCGCCCTAAACGAAAACAAACATAGATCCTCTGGAACATCCGTGATCAAAAGACATTTGTTAAAATACTATTAATTTGATTACTACACAGCATGGTGCGACCTCTACTCGAGAGCATTTGTGGCAAAAAAAGAACGGTCTAATCATCACTAATCGATGTGAGGCTCACTCACGCCATGACACGCAAATCCAATCCTGTGGCACATTGGTTGCAAAGACGTGTTCGAATAATGAGTGCACTATTTGTACGGTATGGAGTCATCAGCGCATGCGAAAAGAAAAAGGCCCCGGGCCCAAATCGCGCAGTGTGCACGGCTAAGAGCACTTTGAAATCAACATCGTAACGCCTGCTTTATATACGATCGACAGAAGTACCGGGAAGAACTCTTCTTGGTCTATGAATCACGGAGGGTCAGTTCACTAGTACTCACGTAGTGAGATGACTGGCGAGTTATCGATTGGAAATTATTCCATGATTCAGCTGAACAAGCTTTGTGGACAAAGCTGCCGGTGCACATATTATCAGGAAGGCTTGAAAGTAACCTCAGAACGGCCGGAACCTACTGCTCCACCAAAATCTCAATAGAAAGGCCAGCAAGCATTCAGGCCAGTCAATCATTCAATCAATTCAGCAAAAGCTGATGAGTGTTCTTGCACGCCACAGAAGCATGACCGAATGTGGTCTGCGTTCAGGCATTTCATAGAGGCACGATCGATGTTGATGGGTGTTCACTAATGCCTATCAGAGAGCCTGGATCACTGTCAGAAAGTCCCCTTTAAATAGCGTGGGGCCGTTGTGACTTTTGCTCTCGCACTCGCTTGTTCGGAATATAGCTGTTGTGTTAACTTCTGTGAGTCTTTTTTCAGACATTGGGCACTAGAGCGAAGCAGGAACAGATACCAAAGATCGGCGAATCGGCAGATATAACACATAGACTTACCATTTCAAAGAAAGCAGTGTTAAATTACTTCGTAAACTTTTATTGAAGCGATCGCGAGTTTTGACCAGATGTGCGCGTGCCCGATTTTGCTGGAAAACATTAACAAACAGAAAATCCATTTCGCCAAATTCCTCCCGGCTTTGGCTAATAACGGTAAAAGATGCTCGCCCCTTTTCATTAGTTTTGTAATAGTTACTGGAATATACTGGAATGACCCTCCGAATACAACTTTTCTCTGGGTGGAATTCTGGTTTCGACCAATCCGTTCATGGGTACTGTCTAATCCAGTCCCTGATAATGTGATTTTTCTCTCCGCTATCTTTTAAATGCAACAACTTTCATTTCGACAGCTTGTTAGTTGCCAACACTACCGGTTAATTCATCTAAATGAATAGCCGGTCGTACCAAAAAAGTAATTTTCCGGCTAAAGTCAGATTTTTTCTTTTTAATTTTGCGAAAACACTTGGTTTTACTAAACAGTTAGCTCGTAGCATTCGAAGGGAGCACTTGTACTAAAACACGACTGGCAGATGGAAAGGTTAATCAGGGCATTTGATAGAGCGTAGAGGTATCCAGTGAAAAAGTTCACTTTGGTGGGAAGTAGGGCTATTCGAGAGGGAAATGCTGACGACTTTCCTGTCAGGGCAAAAGTGAATCTGGAACGCAACGTGTGAGCATCACCAAACATGATTGGACAAGTGAGCAAAAGACGAATACATTGATTCCTCCATCCTATCAAATGTTGGATGGGTTGGAAAGCAAAGCTTGTCGTATGAACGAGTGTTCTGACATCCACCACAACTTTGTTATTCAGGTCTCATTTACACCTCCATTTATCGGTCAGACTTTCTTCCAACTCGGTTACGCAAGAATTTATATAAGAATTTAGGTGTTCCGGGCAAAAGCACTTTACTTCCACTCAGAAATTAAGGCTTTCTTGTAAGTCACTCCAGATTTAGTTGCGATCTGCGTGGGCTTTTTTTAGCTTAAACCCGAGGACAAAAAAATCCATTTGTTTGTCCATCCATCATTTGGAATGGATGGACTAACTAAAAAATTCTACTCCATTTTTGACCACATGATGATTTCAGTCGTCTGCTTCGAGTGTTTCTAATGTCATTTAGTACCTTTGGAGCTCGGTATTTACGATAAGTTGATTTTACTGAGTTCAAGTCCCATGGAGTCATAATCGAGGTTTCATCAGTGGCCTAACTATTACGGTGTCTAAAAACTGCAAAACAGAATGGTGTCTTCAGATAGTGCTTTGCGGGCTGGATCTATGCTATTGGTCGTTTATCGTGACAAACGAGCTGAAATGCCGATGGAACAAGAATTGTACATTGTGAACCGATCATTTTAGAGCCATTTGGGTCATCAAAGAGGATAACATTGAGAAACATCCCGTGTCGCCAAAATCCTCATTATCCAAAGTCCTCTATCGCGGGAAAGCAGTGTAGTACCATTTGATATGAACAAACAAAAGAATGAGCCGAACGACGTCTTCCCTTTTTAACGCTCCCAGCGTCAGTAGCGCTGGTATGGACCGGAACTCGCTTCAGAGGCGCACTACCAAGTATACGAAGAGACTCAGAACTGTGGGAACACTTTGGTGACCTACTTGTCCAGTTAACATAGTCAGCACACTAAGGATAAGATCGATAAATTAATGAATGTGGCGGTGCGGTTACACTTAACTCACAGCGGGGGCTGTTTGAACGCATCTGCACTAGGCTACTCATGAGTAGTCAATCGGTTGCGCATTTTTATGACTCCGTGTGCAGGCTTCCTCGATGTTCGTACTGACGGTCGGCTGAAGTGTCTAGTCCCTCCTTTTCCAAAACTGCACTTAAAAAACTCTGCTCCTGTCGGGAGTTATGCTCAACGACTAGCTGTGCTAACCAACTAACAATAAGATAGACAACCCGAAGCAACTAATGCCCTTGGCTAATTCTGTGCTGCTCTCTTCAGTGTAATTGTGATACGTTCTGCGACCTCCAGACCAGCTGTTAACATTTAATTGCTATCGCCGGTCCCACTGGAAAGCGTGACCACCTTTAAGTTTAAATTGGCCTTCGTATTTTAGAGACAACGCTCTCATAGCATTCCATCACCGTGGAGCTCATCTCTGTACGGGATCATTCTAATACTGAACGTCAGACATTCAAATCTTATGTAAAAATATTGTTAAAAAACACGTTGGTCCAGGTCCCCTCCCGATAAAACTGTCTATTCGATCGGACTTCTGAGTGGGTCCCGACCTCAACTGCCAACTTAGATGGATACAAATGCGGTCTGATCAATTGCTTTTATCAGTACAGTCACGTTGAGACGCTTCATGAGTGCCTTCTTACAAAGAATCTGGATGCTCTAAAAGCCCTATGAATGTGAAAGGAAAAAATGTTACCAAAATCTGACAAAGGACAGGGAACAATTCTAACGGACAAGGATTCTTAACCCATTGGTACTGCGATCCCGCGAATTAACGGCCTGCTCAAAGTTTGGAAGACATCCCATCAGGGCCCATTTTGGATTTGTGCAATTTACTATTGCCTAATGATTGGTTGGAATTTCTGAATCTGTACGTCAAATGCTATGTCAATACAAGTTCAATGGCAGCTAAAGTATTGAAGCTGATAATAGACTTGTGTGTTCCTTCGAATCGGCCTCTCTGCTCTTCGTGAAAACTATGAATTTGGTAACTATATTGATTCAGTGGATTCAGCGCTCCTAATCTGCAATGTCTTTGTGAAGGAACAACTTTTAGGCCGCACTTTTGCTGTACAATTCAATCTAACTTGACATTTTATCGACGAATCGACGGAGCTGTCTTCTCTTGGTCCACTGCTGAGCAAATTTAAACTTGAGGAATGGAATCGGGAGATTAGGCATACTTTTTATAGACGACACGTAGATGTGTCTGAGCTTCGGTCAAACGCCTCCAAAACAGACACTGCTCGTAAGGTTGCTGAAAATTCGTCGACAGCCCACGACCGGTTTTGCCCTTCCTGGGGCTCATCAGGTAGGCGCAGTCCCCGAGTTTCCGTCAACCTTATGTTCTACTTGAAACCATGTTGTACGAAATGAGCGAAATGCACTCATTTTCAAACTAATTTGGTTTTTCGAGAGACTCACTTGGAACCCAGCTGAGTCTCTCGTTTGTGGTGTTTCCAGGCATTAAGAATAAACATGTATCGCGATATCTCGAATATCGTAGAGACTGAAACATGAGGCGGCCTGGTGCAGCACATCCAGTTGCCTGGAAACATCACATACGAGAGATTCAGCTGGGTTTCAGGTGGGCCTCTCGAAAAACCAAATTAGTTTGCAAATGAGTGGACACCTAAACAATTTTCACAAAGCACATTTTGCCATTCAACTCACATATGAAGCCGAAAGTAACAATACAGTCCACCTGTTAGGCGTTAAATCGGCTAGATTCCCCACGGGTTCAGTTTAAAGGTTTGTCTCCAAACGCCCCATGTGAATGGGACGATACACAGGCTTTCATTGTTTTGTGCTGCTGATGCAGCATTTTGACGGATAGAGAGAGAAGAATCTGTTGTGAGGACACCCTGGACAATGAATTTAAACGTATCGCTAATGTGCCCATAGCTGACAGCTATCCAAGCAGGCTTATGGTCGAGAATGTCTCAACGCCCTATACAGCTTGTCCGTCCAAACGAAGCCAATCTTATTGAGTATACCTGTCGAAAGAACAGTCAGTCGATTCTGACAACTCATTTTTCCAGCATCAACCTTGCGTTCTTTGTTTACAACCAGTCCTTTGCTCAATTCAGACCTCGGTGAAAAAATAAGCCCTCAGACAGAACAGGTTGTACATTTCATTCTGTTGTTGTTGTGCAAACGATACGACGACCGGAAAAGACAGCACCTCACTAGCCAGAATAACACTAGACTCAAAATTATCGTCAGGATCTCAACTGAATCACTCATTATTGCCGCCGGTAGCTGATCCACCCACCCAAACCCTTTTGTGTTATCCACTGATGGCTTAAGCTAATTTGACACAAACAAGTTCATATCTTCAGGTTACTCTAACAATACGTCTTCTGATCTACAGTATCTTCAAAACTTACACGGTCCAAAGAACAAGGACCTTTTAATTCAGAACTGATGGAGTGTTCTGGTCGACGAGCGTTGGACAATTATCTGTTTTTGCTTAGTCGGGTCAGCAACTGCCGCCTCCTTGGATGGGGACCACGGGACTCATTTCACACTGGGAGAAGTGGCCCAATCGCGCAGTGGCGTTCGTGCATCAAAGCTTTCGCTACCCGATTCCTGAACTAACTGAACATGCCATCGCTTCCAAGGCTTGGTTTTATGTCCCACAGTGTCCCGTTTTCTGGTGATCGAAACTGTAGCAGCTGGAACCAATATGCCTGTGTTACATAGCTGATAAATTGATTGATTGAATTGTTCCTCAGAAATGACTGCTTCGAACTGAGGATTGTCTTTTACGAAATGTGTTTCGGTAAGACAAGCTGTCTTGAAGTGAGAACTCCGGACAGCCCACTGCCCGTTTCGACCTGCTTGATGTTCATCACGTTGAACTACTCTCTGACTTTTCGTCAATCCTATTCCGTAATTGGAATTGAATTCACGAGTGAGCGTTCACATACATTCAAGCGCGAAATAAGGTTGATACGAAGTATGGAACTAAGTTTACATGATGAGCCCCAAAATGGACAAACTTGGTAGTGGGCTGTCCAGAGTTTTCATCAACCCTAAGGGTAGTGTTATATCAAGTGAAAAAACATTGAGTGTCGTTCCAGCTGAAACACGAAACGGCTTGTGTGCAACATATTTAGCTGAATACTGCCCGCATAGATAATTCTGGAGTCCCTGCGTTGCTCGTTTCTCAACTCCATCATAGTTCGGCTTCGCTGGATGGTGAAGTCCGGAGCAATGTTGGCGTGGTCATGCGTCATGAAAGTTGATCTCACTCTGGCATGGATATTATGACATGATCTAAATAAGAGATACGATAGCTTAAAGAGTGGAAGGCCCAGAAAGTTACATAAGAGGTGAAGACAGTTTCATATACGTCGGACACTCGGTTTAAGTCTTTCAAAACGACGGAAAACGACGCGGTTGTCTCCGTCAACCTACCATTTTTCAGTAAATCTGACCCTCAATCATACTGCGAACAACTAACAGACCATCATGGCTTCAGCTTGGACATCTTCCGCGTGGTGAGCGCTGTGCAAATCAAAAAAGGGCCATTCGCTATTGCAGTGATGATGATCATGCTGAGGTTCGTTATTGTAGCTATCGAACGCAAATTTGCCCAGCTCATGCTGGGCTTACAGGTGATGGGAAACCACGAAGCATCAAACCAATTTTAGCAGATTATTTGAACCATGACATAGTGTAAACAAAGTAGGAGTTCTCGAATAAAGGGTCAGTATTCCTAGCAGTCATGCAGATTAGGAAGCTTCACTGGACAAGTTGTAAACTTTTGCGGGGATACAAACTATAGAAAACAGCTGCGTAACGATCACATTTGTGGACATGTGGGAAGACAAGGAATTGAGAAAGTCACTGTATTTTCAGGACAATTTTACTCACCAGAGAACATCACGATAGTGAACAAAACATTCGTATAATGAGAAAGGTAACACAACCAATATCACAGGTCTCAAGGGTCACGGGTTGGGGAGATAGGTTTGTCCACTTGTACGCACCTACGCGATAGCATTCGGACATTCGGGGGCGAAAACGTGCAGTTGCAGTGAACTGGAAGTCGATTGTGACGCAGTTATTACTCACTGGACGGAAACATGAAGGTTCAGGGGCTTAACTGCTGGGTACGGATATCACAAGCCAAGCGAGAAAGAAGTAAAACAGACAAATCGGGTAGAGAGCCAATCCAACGCGATTCGGTGGCTGCGTCGGAGTGAGGAACACAAACGAAGCGAACGAAGAGTAGATTAGTCCGAATGCGACAATCGATAGGCGTATGACAAAAATCCACAGGGAATCGGAAGCGGCCAGTAAGAGGACGCGACAGACGACCAGACTGATTACCAACGGCAGGATGCAATAGCCCAAAATACACACCGTCTGAAGGAACGAACTGTGAGGGAAAGAGACCAGCAGTAGACGTGTTGTATATAATCCCAAGTTAGCAAAGCTAGGCGCCACGCCCACAAGGATGACCATCACGGTTGTGTCTACATTTAGGTCTAGATGAAACCCACATGCATGCTTTTCCGCCACTGGTGTTCATCCAGCTCCTTCACAAAACTCGACTTAAGCTTTAACAAAAATGCTACCACCTACAGAGTCAGGTGCGACAATTGGACTGAACAGTTCCAGCTGGACACTCATAAACGTCTGTCGTCAGTAGTCCACAATCAGTTGATGACGTCCGCATCCCATCTTTCACGCCCATACAAACGGTAAAAATGAAACGCCATCAAGAAGCACCATCCCCAAGTTTTTGTAACAACCTATTGACAACAGGGCACACAATTCACAGACTGAATGCTGTTGGAAATTAATAATTGCCTCTCCCTCCGAAAAATGACCACCCGCCTAGATTTTCTGGTCGAACCAAAAGCACTTCTATACTGCATGTGAATGCCGGTTGCCTCACTAGAACGTCCACCTATTGGTTCAAATGAACCAGTCCAAGCGTTTGGAGGATGTAATACATTGATACCTAGCGACTGCATTTTCCATAATATTTCGTATAAGGCCCGTTGCATAACAGCAGCAATTACGATTAGTGTACTATTATGTATGTTTACTATGATGACACCAATGCGAACGTTGCCAAGCTACAAAAAACTGACTGCTGTTGTTGTCCTTCAGATTGTCCTTAAGCAGATTGGAAATGCCCATGGGGGTCATTCGTACTAAACGCCCCAGGTAACTGGTAGGATATAAAAGAAGCACTTTTGGGGGTTGTATCAGTTAGGCCTTGTTTCCGATGTTCTATCAAGCTTATTCCTAACCTGAACATCAACTGGAACGTCATCTGTGAATTACATCGGTGTTGACAAGTGACTCGGATGAATCCCGCCTGCACTTCTACAGCTGACTGAACTGCAAACATAATACAGATACAAACGAGACTCAGTTGATTTTCACCTGAGTCCACGGTCAACACCAACTTAATTTGTGAGAAGGTGATCATGGCAACCGATAAGGTGTTCAACTAAGTAATAGGCTTAATGAAACTTCGGGGACTATGCTTACCTGATGAGCCAGAAGAGGGGCAAAACCCATAGTGGATTGTGTATACCTTTACACCAACCTAACGAGCGATACAGGAACATGAGTTGACATCTCGAATACAAAACAGGGAGCGGTCCATTTGCAGCACATTTAAGTGAAGAACACTATGAATGAGGAGTTTTAGTGATTTCCAACTGAATCCGCCCCAATCTAATATACAGATGAGTCTTGTGATCAGCCTTTTCCATCCTTTGGAACGTGTCCATACTGAATTCGCGAAAGTTTTTCACCCACCTAATGGACATGGAAAGAATCAGTAATGACGAATGAGCGTGAAACGAGCGGAAGCCATGCACACGAATAAAGAGGAGACAGGTGAGTAGGTGTTTGAACCAAGATTGCGTATTTCCACCAGGGACGGAGCTTCAAAGCCAAGATGAGGAGGCTAGCCTACCAAGGCGAAATTCAATGTATAATTTCGTTTACAGTCGGACACTGGTCAGCAACTTTCCATTCTTGGCCACATAACGGAAAGTCACCTCATATCGCACGTGCGACTTGCAAGAGAAGTTCAAAAATCAAAGGTCTTCTTGCATATCGTTGTGGATACCATCAACAGCCCTGGAGTGGGTCACACAGTCTCACACCAAGCGCGATACGTTAAAATTGGTACACACGATCATTGGGTCAATTTATAGGGAACCACACTCTTTGGCCTGATATGTTTGAAAAATTCTCATAACCTTGAAGCATAGTGAATAAGCTATTTGCTTACATAGAACCTCCAAGCAATTTGGAGTTAACGGTAACCACAGTGGCTCCTAGCCAGAAGATGACGAATATCTGGGCGAACTCGGGACCTCCATCACCCGCGGAATCTGCAGCCGATCCGCTATGAAGTAAGCTAAATATGACAACGACGGAAGAAATGGAACAAGTAAACCGTAATAGAAGAAGAAGAGTACATCGTAGTATGGTTACACTCTCCCTAGATGGTTTAATACAACAACCACTGCAAACGGCCTGAATTAGGACGGTCAGGGAACAGTAAGCGGTCAGAGGCGTTCGAGCAAAAAATCTCGGTAGAAGGATCAACGTCAGATAGCTCCACAAATCGTTTCTATGGAGAATCGTCTATTGGTGATAAGCACACTTTGGGCAAACTCCGGTGCACTTTAGTTGTGACAACAACCAGTCAAAATAGCTCACAATTCTAGGTTATTCAAAGCAGAGGCGTGAAGAAATGGAAAGTAGCTCTAAACTCGAAGTCTATTATCGGTCAATCCCAAGGCACTTCAGTCTCCCCGGTTACCGTAAAACTATTCCATTTCGCGATTTCACTTGGAATATCTAATGCAACACAGGACCAAGTAGCACGAATAAAACAAATTCACAGTAAACTTCCGCTGAAGTGCCTGTTTTGGTACGATTGTGATGCAGGGGTTGAATCATCAAGTTAAGCCATGACCATCACTAAGTCACACGCCACGTTTGAAACTATGGAGATGTGATGCACCACAGTGATAAAATTTCAGCATCACCATCTTCAGCTGAAAAACTGCGCACTTGCCGTACACTAGTTATAATTACGACAGGTTTTCTCGCCGGATGCATGAGGGCTATTGAGGCGTGACTGGTCCATGTTTCACCATATCTCTAGTCATTGATATGTCCCTTCTCGGGGTCTCCATCAGGGGACTTGACTTGAAAGCTGTCTTTGACTCCGTGGAACGTCAAGCACTATGGCAGTCTGTGGAGCAAAAATATCCCCCATAAATTCTCGACCCTCCTTAGGGCACTGAACATCAACATCTGTGGCCGTGTGAAGGTTCACGGGAAGCTCTAGCCTCAGTTCGTCACATCAAGTGGTGTCAGGCAGGGATGGCCCCTTCCGCCTTTCATCTTCAACTTCACCATTGATACGATTTTGAAGGACTCACTATCAGCCTCTAATGCCTATGAGGTCGAAGTTTTCTCGGGATGTCCACTCACAGATACCAATTACGCAGACAACATAGCTCTTCTGGGATCTGATGCGGTGGTAATGCAAGTAATATTGAAGAATCTAAATAATTCTACGTGACGGTTTGGCATTCGCTGCACACCTGTGAAGGGTGAATTACTGCTGCAGGACTGGGTAGGCTCAAACCCTAGCCTCATGATTTCGGATGAGCCGCTCGAGGAAGTAGACAAGTTCGTTTGCCTGGGCAGCTTTATCAGTCCCGGTAGTCTAGAGAAAGATTATATTTCCATCCGGATAGCGAATTCCAGAGCAGCTTATATGGAGCTTCGTCACCTGCGGCGTGACATCCACTTAACCGTCAAGGGTCGAGTTCACAATGCTATGGTACGCTCTATATTACTATACGGATCAGAAACCTGGCCGCTGCGCGCCGAGGACTTCAACAATTCCAGTGGTTGACCATCGATGTCTTCAGAGCATTGCCCGAGTCTGATGGGGAAAGTGAATCAGCAATGCTGAAGTAAGTCGAATGGTATTCGGAAGAAACAACTCGCCCATGAGAGATGAACTGATCACACTCCACGAGTTGCACTAGTTTGGCCATGTGCTCCAGTTGGTCGACTTCCTCGAAGGGCTCTTTTCGCACAACCACGTGAAGGGTGGAAACGAGCCAGAAACGGTCAAACAATAACTTGGCAGCGAAGTATAGGGGCCATTAGCAGCAAACTCAGCTCCGCCGGTCATTGCCATCTAGCTGGATGGGTACCCGGAGACGGGCCATATCAATGGTTAGAGACATTGTCAGACATGGCCCAGTCAAGCCCTAAATGGCGCTCGTGCATCTAAGCTACTGCCTTCAGTGCATAGCTCTCTTCCCAACTCCCCCCAATTAAAAGTCCACTGACACACCAGTTTATCAGCTCCCGCCTCTGATGCGCAGCTACCTACCCCACCTCCCCAAATCATCGGTGGACGAAACTGTGGCAGCTACAACCACTGTATGGCAAGTACGCGGTTCTTACGGCTGACAATGATGTGGATGATTATCGTGTTGATTTGACTACAGGCTACAGGCCTACGTCGCAAGATTGTAACGAGACAACACTCTCCAATGGTGGAATTCGATAGCAAAAAAGAAGTATTTTTGCGCCTACTGATTGTCTCTTCGACATATATTTCGATAACAGAACAACCAATTCCGTGGTCTCCCAAATTCGATAACGCGCACCAAGTTAACCACAATGGACCCAATTTACTGAAGTTACCCCGCGGTTGTGTGACATAAAATAGCTAACAGTCATCTAAACTTCCCTGGTTGTCCTGTGCTGGAACTGAACGCCGCTGATCGGAGAAATCCCCGGACCAATGCGAGTACCTAGTTCCTCCTATGGCCAACAAGTAAGTCCCTCGCCAGACGTACTGTTCCTTCGGAATTCTATGCGGCTCGGACGCACCACTACAAAAGATAACCTTCGTCTCGGTACTACATACAGTCTAATCGGAGTCAAAGACGTCGTTCATGCTCTTTAATCATTGACCACATTGGCACTACACTTAACTCTTGCATCGTGTTTCTGAAACTCATACATGCAGTGTTGCGGGTGATCAGCGAGGATCTCCATAAAATGTCATAAAAATGAGGAATTTTACCATATCCACCCTAAAGAACCACCTGTATTTCTTCTCACTGATCGATCCAACCGGCGACTTTGATGCTTCGGGATGTCCTTACCATACTACGGACATACAGACACGCAATTTTCGTACAATTCTCCAAAGTTCTTAAAATCAACTCTAATTACTTGGGCGATATTTCATGGAGATCATTCTGTCTAGTTCGGTTAAACGACCTGAATGTTGATATCAACGTACATGAACTTCTGCCCGATAGGGAAGCGTTCATCGCGCGATTTGCAAAATCAATGACTTAGAAAATCCGTAACATTGAATAAACCGATGCCAAACCAATAACAATCTTTCGGCGCAAGTCAGCTATGGACTGAGTCGCTATCAGCTTGACTTGCCTATACAGCCATCGTTGAGCAGTCAGTCACTGATTCATTTCCTATTGCGCTAGAATGTTTAAGGAGGGTTGGCGCTCGGCCCATTGCTTCAACTGCAAGGCTTGAAAACTAGGGGCAAACAACCCCCAGTGAAAGGCACCGCGCTACTTTCTGCATTTTTCTTGTTGACACCATAAATCATCAGAATATATGAAATCAACGTAAGCCCACGCTCAGATTCCAACAAAAAGTTTATAATTATCTGGAGCGGTGGACAACCAGAAAGCTGACTCAAATTTGATGTGCTGTCACCGGAAAAAAGGAATTTCAGTTTCCCCTGTAGGACACGTATGATTGTGTAGTTTAGAATGAGCCTTCACTAATCCACACTCAGAATAATATAACTCCGAATAATATAACGAGTGGGATAGCTGTTTAGAAAAGAGAAAACGCACGAAGACTTACACGGACATTATTAAACACAAAGTAAGTGGTCCCCAAAGGTCCCCTAGAAAGTCGATTATATGAACTGAGGGTTGAAACACTCACATTCTTTCAAAAGTTCCTGACCCTTTCGGGGGAATAATACGTGACTAAACTTTGTACCGACACCCTTGAGAGATCTCATCTGAAAATTGTTATGACGAAAAGACACGTAGGAAAACATACGACAGTATCACGGATGGGCTCATTGAGAAGCTTTAGACTTTCGTTATCAAACGCCGCATTTTCCTGGTCCATTATTTGTCCTTCCAGTCGCAGGTTTGGGGAACCCTAGTCGCTGGTTAGAGGAACCAAAGCAAGCAAACAAACCGGAGCTGTTGGATGGAACTCCATCCTGGAAGTATTACCAAAATAACGCTTGTTGAAGTTCGGGTTTAATTCACAGTGCACGGCACAACCAACTGAAAATGAAACACCAGGTGGTGAACTGGTAGTGAAAGGAAAATATACAAATATAAAAATGGCACCCTCCAAGTACGACCAAACGGATTGACGTTCAGCTATAAGGGCAACCGCATACCTGGAGTCGACGCCGAACTCTTGTGCATACTTAGATTCCTTACCCCACTAGCATCTTTTTTCGGGATGTTGATGGGAATGAAAACGTTTGAACAACTGGAACACACCACATTTTCATAGTAAAATTCCAAAAGTTTATCGTGATGACATTAAGAATGAACGCTGTGAATCCGACACCAGCTCAGATCCAGCTTAGGGTTGTCGGTCCTGAGGGAAGTTTGTAATGGACTGTTATAGAGCTGGCTCCGTATTCGAGGCTTAAAAGACGAGTGTCTGGGTATATCAGGAATCAGGACACTCCTGCTTTAATTCAACCCTATGTCCTTCAGAATTTGTTGTGAGTCCTTCAGAGCTTTTTTCAGCGGATTCAGCGCGTTTTCTCACCAGGGTGGATGTGTTGAGTAACTGGTGTTTGCGATCACGTCAGAGAATGTCACCAATGAGCCACTTCAAATACGTGAACACATTCAGTTAGGCGGTGGCTGCGGAGAGTGCTTTGGAAGTGTGGATGACTCTTTTAAGTGAACCATACATATACGGAAAACTGCAACCTAGCTACTGCACCCTTATTGTTTGGTAGTGGTCGGTGTTAAAATTTCTAGCCGGAGCGCACGCCTAAACTAAGGACTTTGGACATTCCGGTCAGAAGGCATGCCGTCCAGGAAGACAGGTGTGCATGCGTTGAGAATGGAGCATAAAGTTGCATCATCTGGGTGGATGAACCATCATCATCATCATTATCATCGACAGCATGACATCAGTGATCAACACCGATACTTCACTGCCGTACAACCATGAGTCATCTGAAAGCCTTATTGTAGAGAAAAAAATAGAGGTAGACGGGGGAATTTGTCCTAGCTTATTACAATCATTTTGAGGTGCCTACACCTCCAGACATTCACTCAGACAATCTGAATAAAGCTGACAACAACGCCACTGACATTGGTTGGCAGCCATCTTGTGGTGTCTCCAAACAGGCGCAGTGGAGATCACGCGGCGAGTACATCTACAGCACACAAGCGTTTCGTATTCTCCCCCATACCCCTCTGCTAAGTCAAGGGTTGGCCACCTCTTTGCTTACACCACTTTGAGTTGGGCATGGAAAACAGCACTCTCTTCGGCAAACGATGGCTAGGTATGTGCAGCACATGTCCCAACCAACGCAGCTTTTGGTGCTGCACACATTCATTAATGAAAGTACCCGTTGCATGTAAGTGGCGCGTTCAATGATTGCAAGTCCACGAGCATGACCGTACACTTTGTGGATGCAAAGTGCATATCAAAGGACGGGATGACTTTGGTCAGTTCATACAAAAACACCTGCGCCTTCTCCTCCTCTTCGAAGATGAGAATGATGTCTTCTGCATACTCCAGATCGACAAGGTTTTCTTCACAGGCTGTTTGAACACCAGGGTTTTGGATACCCTCTAGCGTCCTTGTTAAAAAGGAATGGAAGAGTAGGCACCCCTGACGGATATCAATTGGTGTACGGAAGGTTTTGCAGAGCTTTCCGTATAGTCTCACACGTCAGGAAATCTGAAAATACAAAGAATGTATTATGTTGACAAACTTCCGGGACATTCCTTGGTGGGCAAGGTGTCAAGAAGGACAGACCGATCAACCGAGTCGAATGCACCTCGGAAATCCAGGAACACTAGAATTATTGGCCGCTTATACGTATGGCGTTGTTCTAGTACCTGATGGAGTGTAAAAATTTAGTCAACGCAACCCCTAGCAGGCCGGAATCCTACTTGCTGCTCTTGAGTCAGTATCTCACGAGCCACCGTAAGGCGACGAAGGACAACTGACACCAACAGTCTCGTTACAACCGGGTCAAGCTGATCCTCCTGTGGTTACCTCACTCACTACGCGCTCCTTTTTTGAAAACGGGCACTATCACCAACTCCCCCAGTTGTCTGGGACAGACTCCTTTTCCCAAATGCAAGCAAACAGATCGGACAAGCACTGACTGAGGACTTCACCCCCATCTTTGAACAGTGCGGGTGGAAGGTCATCCGGACCGGGAGCTCGGTGACGCTTGAGGAAACATATGCAGTCGTAAACCTCCAAGGCCGTAGGTGGTTCCACGTTCACCGTCCAGGGTTCTACTTCACTTGTGGGCCCTAGATGAGTGCCGGCTGGTGGCCACGACAGTTGTTGTTCGAAGTATTCAGCCCATCGGTCGAGGCGTTCTTCTTTGTTCGTAATGGTCGTCCCATTCTGGTGTTTGATAGTTTCACTCACAGGTGGTTTCCGGGGACCGGTCGCACGGATCAACTGAAATAATCTCCGGGCAGTACCGGCTTTCTGGGCCTCTTCCATTTCTTTGGCTTTCTGTGTCCACCATACTTCACGTTCAGATCGCAAGCTCACTTTCACTTGACGTCTAATAGCTCTTCGCACCGGATTTTGTTCTGGACCGGCTGGGATCTCTTCGAGATTTAAGTAGTGCCACCGTTCAGTGTGATATCCAGTGCTTGCGTGCGCCTGGTTGGACCGTGCCACAGGCAAAATTCCCAGAACGCTGTAAAGAGGTGGAAATCTCGTCCCAGTGTACGTTCACATCTGATGGTGGAAGAGACTCTAGAAGACGATTCTGGTAAATTCGTCTAACATCCCGATCTGCCAGTCTCTCAGTTGTCAAGCGATTTGTTCGCACCTTACGCGGCCCATGGAAACGTAGGGAGAAGCGACTCCGGACGAGTGCATGGTCATAATCCACAAATGTATTCCAATACGACCGACAGTCGGTTGTTGGTCCGGTGGCTAATGTAAACGGGATCTACTTGAGTTTGTGGCCGGTACAAAGTTGGAGGACACCATGTAGCCAGACGACTTCGGCTATTTCGGAAGTCAGTACTTCATAAAAGCAGCCTGTTATCAGCAGACGGCTGAAACAACCGTTCACTATTGTCCGTACGTACCGATTCAAATCCATGTAGACCTCCTAATTGAGTCTCAGATACACTAAGCCTGGTGGCGGCCATATAGACTGGGTGTCGGCGCTTGAAGATTGAGTTGGAGATACCTGAAGATGTCGGCACCATGTGACGAGCAGGTGTAGCGCGCGAAACTGATGCATGACGAACGGAGTCATCAGTACTAAGTGCTGGGCCTACAAGGAGAGTTATCATTGAGGTGGTAGATGGGGAAGAAAAAGTATATGGATGAGAAAGAAGGGAGACATCAGCAGTAGCCTGTTCTCGCCTACCCGCCCTGCTGTATGCAGCAAGTAAGGCGACCCGGCTAATGGCACCACGCAACGGCCGATGTGGCATGAGAATAGTGTCAGTTGTAAGTGTCATGGTTATACGAGGGCTGGGATATTGTCATGGCATCCTGATATCCAGCACTGAAAAGTAACCTACAGAAAAAACAAATATCCGAGTCACTTTGGTGCATGCAATTTCACAATTTGATTGAAACTAACTGGTCCCATAGAATTTCGGTAGTTGGTGAATTTGTGGTCGAAAACTATAAAACCGAGTGTTATCGATCAGTTGCAGACTTTTTAACTTCATCATATCATCATCGATAGCATGACATCGGTGTTCAACAACGATGCTTCGCTGTCGTATTTGTATATGTGCAGTTCATGGTTGTACGAGGGCTGGGATTTTGCCAGGGCGCCCACACCTGGACAGGAGGACAATTAGGGTCCTCAACCAAAGCATTTGGTCCAAAAGCCTAACCGCAAGGCAGCGGTTCATGCAAGTTCGTCTGACATCCGGATCTGCCAGTCTTTCAGTTGCCATGCGATTTGTCCGCACCTTACGCGACCCCGGGAAACGTAGGGTGAAGCGGCTCCGGACGAGCGCGTGGTCAGAGTCCACAAATGTGTTCCAAAACGACCGGCAATTGGTTATGGATCCGCGCCATCGGTAACTGATGGCAATGTGGTCGATTTGAGTTTGTGGCCGGCCTGTTGTTGGAGAACACCAAGTGGCCAGACGACTTCGGCTATTTCGGAAGTT
>NW_008751679.1:1196974-1246408 GCF_000715545.1 Opisthorchis viverrini | reverse complement strand
GACTGACGGGGCGGTTAACTCAACCACTGTGCTTGCATCTTGAATTCTCGTTTCTGAGACACAGCACACATCAATGCCAAGCGAGTTCAGTGTGAATGCAAGAGCAGCTTGTTGTCCTGCTTGCTTCAGAGTGCGGACTTTGAACGCGGCCAGATAGACTGGGTGTCGAGGCTTGAAGATTGAGTTGGAGATTCCTGAAGATGTCGGCACCATGTGACGAGCAGATGCTGCACGCAGAACTGATGCATGACGAACGGAGTCATCAGTCCTAGGTGCTGGGCCTACAAGGAGAGAGTTATTAATGAGGTAGGGAGAGGGGGAAGGGAAAGTATGTGGAGAAAGAAGGGAGGCGTCAGCAGTAGCCTGTTTTCGCTTCCCCGCCCTGCTGTATGCAGTGAATAAGGCGACCCGGCTGATGGCACCACGCGACGGCCGATGTGGCATGAGTTTATTTGTATATGTGAAATTCGTGGTTGTACGTGGACTGGGATACTGCCAGGGCGCTCACACCTAGACAGGAGGACGATTAGGGTCCTCAACCAAAGCCTTTGGCTCAAAAGCCTAACCGCAAGGCAGCGGTGTTTGGCGGAAAATGCAAATGCATTACCATTTCTACGGAACAAGTCGCCACATGTTCCAACCCCCAACCTGGAGGGCCAGGAGACTGTGTTCGTCAGACCTCTAACCATTGACCAACCTGGTATGAGAGACTCTCTGAGTGTCGCGGGACACTCTCCAGTATAGCTCAATGGATCGCTGAGGTACGCAAACCGTCACACCACGGTAAGGTCTAGTCTCTTCGTGATAGCTCAAACCTTGGTAACGGAGGATTCAAGCAACGAGAACATGCCAGCTTTATTGCGAACAAGAGAGTACAAAATTACAGGAAGTGTCGCAGTACTAAAGACGCGCTTTTGAGCCTGAATCAGGACTATCCGGTTGATAAGGAATGACTGATTGACATAGCTCGTGGAACACACCTGAACACTCGACGATCGTCGATCATACTGACTGCCTTCTTGGATGTTCGGTCAACTGATGGCTTTTCTAACCCGGATGCCTGGCGGTTTCTCTGAAATGATTTTATTGGAGCGAGCGGCTTCAAGTAGGTTTCGGACATTCTGAGAGTATTTTCGAGAATCCTACCTTTGTTTTATGTCCTCCGTCATCACACGTGGGTCTGAGCCAGAAAGGGGCGAAGGCCCCACAGTGCTCAGTTTGGCGGTAGCTACTTACATTCCACACTGCCATGTATTAGCTTATCCCCCGCAAGACTTCCGCCGATAATCACTCGGAATAGAAAACAACCCTTTCTTCGGTAAACGGTATTTTGGCACACTTAGCACATTCTTCAACCACCTTAACCTGGCAAGTTTGATTTGTTGCCATAAGGAATCGGATTCGTTACCAGGTACCTGATCACGTACCACATCGTTGCAGAACAGCTTCGGCTTGAGCGAGATGGCCCAAGTGGTTAGAACGCGAATTTACTGGTCCGTGGTTCGAACCCGACCTCTGCCTCTCGACTTCCCCTGTCTAGGCTTGGGCAACCTGGCAGTATCTCAGCCCTCGTGCAACCTTCAGGTGGCATGGCAGTTAGGCGCCGAAAGGGTGCAACGGCTGAACACAGCTTCGGCTACGAACACACCAATGATCACATACTTGAAGACAACTATGGTCGTCGACTTGGAGGGTCGAATTCTCGCAATCATACAGTAAGACTGCTCTTACAGTTGAGGAAAAAAACAATAAACCGTTCAGCACCCTTATGATGCCTAGCTGTCATGCCATTTGAAAGAAGCGCGAGGGCTGAGATACTGCAGGCTGCCCAAGCCTAGATAAGAACAATTGAGATGCAGAGGTCGGGTTCGCCCTGGTGTATCCCTGAGTATCAAGGGACGTGTATCATGCTACAGTGCGGTATGTTTTGTTGTATGGCTATGAGACTTGGCCTATTCGAGGAGTGGAACTGAGACGTCTTCAGGTGTTCGTCAATCGTTGTCTCAGAACCATTGCTCGTGTGGGTTGGTGTCGGCGTATCCGTAACGAGGCAATTAGGGAGCGAGATTTCGGCAATGTCACGGGTGACTTCATTAAAGAATGTGTCCAACACCAGAAGCTGCGTTGGTTGCATATGCTTAACCATCCTTCGCCGAAGAAAGTGCTGTTTTCCATTTCCAACTCAAATTGGCGGAAGCAGAGGGGTGGAAAATGCTTAACCTGTCACGGTAGCTTCGTACCGCTCTTTATGGAGAAAAGCAAGATTATCACAACTGTATTTATAGCGTGACCACAGAGTACTCCACAAGGTCGCGTTGGAATCTCTGTGAGGGGGTCAGGAAGCGTCGAGCTAAACACGCTCCATTCAGATTGACTGGTATTCTGACCAATCAGGGTATGCCGTCTTTTGGTCCGTAGCCTACACGTGACACATCCTTCCAAATGATGTGATGTTCGGTTATTGGGTTATTGGTTATTAGGTGGCTGGCTTCCGGACAAACTGGGATCTAGATTCAGCGTGAACAACCGATGGACAGTGTTATTCCACGAGCCAACTACCTGAAACTAGAAAAAAATTGTTGCTTACTAGATATGCGTTCTCTTCTCTTGAAAATCATCCGAACATGCTGCCATCGTTTATTGGTTGGGTCGACGGTTAAAAAACCTGTTGGCCAAATCTCGTTCAGTTTGGGCATACTTATTAGGTCCTCCAGGATGCGACGCTACTCAAGGGGAAGAGTCCAAGCACCCCATGCCGTGTTTCACATTTAACAGATTGGAGTTCCTCAAGGCTCCGTCTTGGGACCACTCCTGTTTCTGATCTACGTCAACGACCTCCCAGACGTTCTTGCGAGTCCATGTCTACTGTTGGCGGACGACTTGAAATCCTGGAGTTCCAATGCCAGTGCCCTCCAAATGGATGTAGACGCTGCCAAGCAGTGGTCGTTGGACTGGCACCTTCCTCTGAATGATGAAAAGTGCGTCCATGTGTCGTTTGGAGGGGATTCAGCGAATGCCTTTGTTATGCATGGTGAAAAGGGACCAGAAAACATCATGAGGATAGATGCCAAAAAAGATTTAGGCATCTGGGTCTCCTCAAACTTGTCCTTCGCACTACACCATGAGAAATCGGCCCAAAAGGCATTCGCCGTTTTACGGATGATCCGACGTACCTTCTCCCGTATTACTCGCATGGACTTCCAAATACTCTATGGGGCCTACGTCAGACCGCTCCTGGAGTACGCCAACCAAGTTGTCTACTCAGGACGTACGAAAGACGTTACCCTCATTGAGCGTGTCCAGCGGGCCGCCACGAGAATGGTTGCCGGCCTCAAGTCCGTGGACTACGAAACGCGTCTCGCGATGCTTGATCTCTTTCCCCTGGAGTACCGTCGCCTCCGAGGGGACCTAATTCTTACTTACGCCCTGTTTGAACAAAGCTTGGCAAACAGGTTTTTTACCGTTGACCCAGCAAACACCCGGCGGGGACATAGTAAGAAAATCTTCAAGCTCAGGGCACACACATTCATTAGACAAAACTTTTTTTCATTTCGGGTAGTAGCTGCGTGGAATGACCTTCCTCCGACGGTTGTACACGCTCCTTCTCGAACCCAATTTAAAGCACTATTAGACATTTATTTATGCGAATCCTCGCGCTGGCGAGCATACTGCCCCGCGCTGAGAACATAAAGAGCAGTGCTACACCCTTTTTTCACTTGTGCCTTTCAGGTGAACGACAGCCACTGACCGACAAGAACAAAACCGACCCGGTAAACTTGGGCAAAAGCCTCGATCCTGTGTATCAATCCGTGAATCCGTGAAGGCCAGAATCCACCTTCGTAGAAGCCCATTGTGCACACTAAATGAGAGTCACAACATTCTGGTGTCCTGATTGGGCATCTTGCTTGGTATATTCAAGAAGCGATCTGGCGCATGTTCTGTAAAAAATCTTGGGGTCCATGCGAGTTATACGGGAAAGTTGAACCAAATCATCTGTAGAACGACTAATGCCTTTTGAGAACATTTTTCCTGACGAAGTGAGGATATAGCCGAAGAGAGACAGATACCTGAATTCTTTTTGTAGCTTGTTCAATAGTCTAGTTCATTCAAACCATGCACTACAAAGCAGTCCGTGGAGTGTCCTCCGAAAGGCACACGGACCCAGCTCTCGACTCTCAGAGGAAAGTGCCGATCTAGTGACTACTGCTATGCAGCATCTACATCCATCAAAATGGCACTGGTGTTGGAACTCCAGGATTTCAAGTCGTCCGCTTCAGGATGTATTCCCTAACCTTGAACGGTGTACAAGTTAGGTTAATACGCACGTAGCTTTCGGGGGACAGTCAGTCCTTAGTTTTGTAGATTGACAGTCGCTTCCTTCAAAGCAGAGGCAAGGATTGCATCGTCGAGTGGCTGACAAAATACCAAGTACAAATGCGATATGAATGTGGGCTATGTTTCCATCGCGATCCTTAGATGGAACCCGCCTGACACCAACGCACTGAAGGGCTCGGGCTTGACGAAAATCCTTCTCCTTGAAGACCAAGCCGGTTAAAGACCGTTTGTAGGTAGGCCTTGCCAAGATTGGATGTGATTAGGCCATTGAAGCAGAATAAAGACCCGCATATTGTTCTCCTTAGGCTTCATATCTCATAACTGGGTCGCTGTTGGGTAGCCCGTTTTGTCACTCAAGGAGAGGGTGTTAGGTTTATTTTTTGGTGGTGTTTCATGTGTTTAAATAGCGAATTCACGTTTTTCGTGGGGAGAGCTTGTATTGTGTCCTGTTTTGTTGGCCAACTTCTGATCTATATCCGCGTCTTACAAAATTACAGCTGATCTTTTGTGTCTCCCGTAGTTTTCTTTTAAACATTAGTTGGGACCATATTTTCAGAAGACACCGAATCTTTTAGAGTGGCTTTTGGTCCTTTTGGGCGAAAACTGCACCGGCTTCGTGAATTTTCTGGACAATGGTCATGCGTGTCTCCTCCACCAGAGCCGGTCCTGGTTTATTCTGGAAAAAGAATGTACGCATTACTGAGTGGTTTGCTAGACAGAAGTTTCGAATCCACGTTTTATGTTCCTGGCCCGGTAGCGGATGAAACCAAAGGCCAACACATACTGGTCATCATGTCCCGGTGGGCCATAATTAACACTTGGTAAGCGAAGTGTCTTTCGTTGGTAGTAACTAAATCCGGCAGAGATTATAGTTGGGAAGCGCGGTATCTTGTGGGTCTTAAGACGTGCTGAGTCCAAGGGCTACGTTGAAAGACTTCGGTCAGTGCCCATGCGTGGAACTCCACCCAGGAGATCTTGGGAGAGTTAAACTCCCCTATCAGTAACTGTTGTGTGAAGATGCAGCTGGAGGAGAGTTGCTAAATGGCTTGTATGACGAACATGCTGTCTTCTGACAGACTTGAGGGGTCCGTCTTGAGGGGAGCGAAAAGGATAGAATGGGTCCCCATGCAGCATGAGTTGGCACCCAAAGAGCATCACAAAAAGGTGTATGAGTGCTGTCGGAGAGAGCAGTTGGGGTTTGCAGGGCCGTATGAGTATAGCACAGCTCTACCTGCCCTCTGACATTTCGAGTCAGCTCGGAAAAGGGAGTATCTGTACATCGAGATTGTTTAGTATTTGTCGGTTTCCTGTAAGTGCTGTCACATACGTTGCTCAAAGCAAGCGGAATATCGAATGCCGCGAATGTCATTGAAAACTGTCTAAGGATGGTCGACTTGCCCCCATTCGACGAGCCGAAGTATAGTGCACCATTGTTTTTTCAGTTCATTTAGGATATCTGGCAACCTGATTCGGATGACGTGCCTCCCTGAGGCCTAGGGAGATCGATGTCCAGTCCCTCGTGATCTACTTTTTCCATAAATTCCAGTTTATTTTCCGTTATCTACTATGATTGACAGCAGGTCCAACAATGCATAATGTCTAGTAATGCATCTATTGTTTATCAGCTAAAGGCACAATATTCCATATCAAAGGGGATGATCTGAACCCGCGCGACGCCAAGGTCAGTTAGAGGTTTGCATCACGAATTCAGCGATAGATACAAAGGACCGCGGCTCCCGCCTAGGCATTATGGTTCAGGTTGGTTAACGACACCTAGAGGCTTTCGTTCAACAAAATGGCACAAGCGAAAATTGGTGCTTCATCAGTCGCTTGATGGAAGCCACCTTTCCTAAGCCTGGAAGGAAGCTATTGCAGCGCCAATCTACAAAACTGCTGACTCACAATCGCCCAGCAGCTACAGGCCTATTAGCCTCACAAGCATGCCGTGCAATGCGATGGAATTCATTCCTTAGCGAGCCATCCTAGATCACCTTGTTTCCGACAATTTGCTATCTCCAGATCAACACGGGTTTCTTCCGAAACGGTTTTTGCGAGATGAATACGCTGGTATTTCTGGACAACTTCGCCAAAGCCAAGGACGAGGTACTCATATCGGATGCCATATTTTTCGATTTTCAAAAGCATTCGATCGAGTCCCACACGTGCTGCTGCTCCATAAACTCGTCTTACATGATTTAATGGAAAATTCTACAGAGTCAAGGCATCCCCATCAGACATACCATTCCTGGTGAAAGTGGGCTCAACTTACTTCTCTCCGGCGCCGGTATTCATTCGAGTTTCTCAGGACTCCGTTTTTGAACCACTGCTGTTTCTGGTATACGTTAACGATATTCCTGGTGTCCTTGCGAGCCCCCGTCTACTTTTTTGCGGACGATTTGAAATCCTGGATTTCCAATACCAGTGCTCTCCTATTGGATGTAGACGCTACAAAGCAGTGGTTGGAAGCCAGGCACCTTCCTCTGAATGACGAAAAGTGTATCCACATAACCTTCTGAGGCAACTCAGCGAACGCTCATGTCATGCATAGTGAATAGACCAGAAGACATCACGGGGATGGAGGATAGAGCCCGGTTCAAAGCACTGTTAAACACTTTATATGCGAGCCCCGCGCTGGCAAGCCGGCTGCCCCTTGCTTAGAACTCAAAGAGCAGCGCCACACCCTTTTTCGCTTGTGCCTTTTATGCGTACGACACCGCCTAAGCGACAAAAACGAAACCAGCAAGAGAATCTTAGCGGAAGCCTTGATCGTTGGCTTTCGGTTCCTGTAAATGAGTATATCATAAAACTAATATCCGAGAACAATTATAGAGCCGTTCCACCATCATCAACAATCAAAACGATTCTAACGCGCAACCTTCTGAATAGCAGTTGAAGAAAGCTTGGCCACAAAGCGAACGCTCATGTCATGCATAGTGAATAGACCAGAAGACATCACGGGGATGGAGGATAGAGCCCGGTTCAAAGCACTGTTAAACACTTTATATGCGAGCCCCGCGCTGGCAAGCCGGCTGCCCCTTGCTTAGAACTCAAAGAGCAGCGCTACACCCTTTTTCGCTTGTGCCTTTTATGCGTACGACACCGCCTAAGCGACAAAAACGAAACCAGCAAGAGAATCTTAGCGGAAGCCTTGATCGTCGGCTTTCGGTTCCTGTAAATGAGTATATCATAAAACTAATATCCGAGAACAATTATAGAGCCGTTCCACCATCATCAACAATCAAAACGATTCTAACGCGCAACCTTCTGAATAGCAGTTGAAGAAAGCTTGGCCACAAATGGATGAGGATTTCCCACGATTTTGCGGGACCCGTTTCAATCAAAAGTCGATGCCGAACCGGCTGGTAACTAGGTATAAAAATTTGCACAGCATACGTCTGAATGTGGGTGTGTTACGTTATTCGGGAGCGCGTTCCATGTCTGCATGCCTCTTGTTGATCAGGCTATTGTTCCGCGCGGTAGGCGGCTAACCTAGTGGTTTGGAACGACAGGACGCTGAACTGAGCCCGGGGTCTGGGATGAGTACTTGTTTGAATGGATGCCGGAGGTCAGGTGCGTGAAGATCAGTACTCTATGAGGCCTTCATTATTGAAGCCCGTGAAAGTCGTTTTTCAAACATTTCTCTTAGGGTTTACTTGATTAGCCTACAACGCTTGGGTCGCATTCCTCTGACCGAATCGAGCGGATCACGAATGCTTTCAGCATAGTCGTATCTGACCTCCGGCATCCATTCAAACAAGTACTCATCCCAGAACCCGGGCTCAGTTAAGCGTCCTGTCGTTCCAAACCACTAGGTTAGCCGCCTACCGCGCGGAACAATAGCCTGATCAACAAGAGTCATGCAGACATGGAACGCGCTCCCGAATAACGTGACACTTGCCGAAAACACACTCACATTCAAATTTTATACCTATTTGCCAGCCGATTAACTACACGACATTGACTCTTGATCGAACCAAGGTTTAGAAGCTTTTTAGGCATCGGAAGGGTGAAAATATCACCGTCAACCCGCGCCTGTCGCCTGCTTTGGACGTGACAGCGCACTCATCGCGCTATCCCTCGCTACCCAAAGCCGATTGAGGAAATACAGTTATAGTAATGATGATGATAATAATAATAATAACAATAATAATACGGAATAATTGCCGGGTTGGACAAGTGTGTCCAAAGCCACCATTGGTTTGGTCTTTTAAGATATTTCTCATGATTCCCTTGCCAGTCAGGACACACTAGAGTGTACTAGCTTTAGAATTATCACAGTTATCCATGAAGTTCATAGGAAGAAAATTTTCAAGCTCAGAGCACACACATTCATTAGACAAAATTTTTTCTCATTTCGGGTAGTAGCTGCGTGGAATGACCTTCCTCCGGCGGTTGTACACACTCCTTCTAGAACCCAGTTTAAAGCACTGTTAGACATTTGTTTATGCGAATCCTCGCGCTGGCGAGCATACTGCCTCGCGCTGAGAACATAAAGAGCAGTGCTACACCCTTTTTTCACTTGTGCCTTTCAGGTGAACGACAGCCACTGACCGACAAGAACAAAACCGACCCGGTAAACTTGGGCAAAAGTCTCGATCCTGTGTGTCAATCCGTGAATCCCTTCTACTCCCTTCTACTTCTGTATCTAAATTCGCCTTTTGCCTTTGCGTACTTGTTTCACACCTGGCCCAACTAACACGCTACTGGAATATGGTGAACAGGAACCGCTAAACGGCAAGACCAACACAACCCCTGAAGCCCTGATCCTGTGTATAACTCCGAGAATAGGCGGTCAATTTCATCATCCTACCACCGATCCCATAGTTCCCATGTGACAGCTGAAATCCACATCAGCACCAAACGCCTACTGCTGATATCAACCTGAATTCGCGCCGCTAAGCGTGAAGCGCGAAATGGATGCTGCTTTACTAGGTCCGCAACAAACCTGTGAAACCTGGAAATTGTTGAGCATTTCGCCACCGATTTGTTTGTTCCTTCCGATAGTGGCGCAACAAACCATCCCGGGGCATTTGGTGTTGTTTGTTGTTTTGCGAAGATGGTTCGTTTATGTCATTTTCCAGTTAACCGCCCACTACTTTAGTCTGCGTCAGACATGAAGGGACATCAAACGGTGACGCAGAATAAAAGTAAGACCTCTGCACTCGGACGGACGACGAAGATAGAGCTCACAGATGATCAAAAGCAAGAGATAAGAGAGGCGTTCGATTTATTTGATACGGAGAAAACAGGTTCGATCGATGTTCGTGAATTGAAAGTTGCCATGCGAGCTTTGGGTTTTGATCCTCCGCGCGAGGAAATCAGGAAGCTTCTGTCTGAGTTCGATTGTGACTCAAAAGGTCTGCTGCTGTTTGGGCGAATATTATATGTACATTAGAAACCATAGAGTTCAGTGATTTTTCGAAGATGGTGGCCTTGAAGATGCAGAACAGAGATGCAAAGGATGAGATTTTGAAGGCTTTCCGACTGTTCGACGACGACGGAACCGGAAAGATTTCGTTCAAAAATTTAAAGCGTGTAGCGAAAGAGCTGGGCGAAACCTTGACGGATGAGGAGTTGCAGGTTAGTTGTTTTAAGTTTACCTTCCTGTTCTTGTTAGGAGATGATTGATGAAGCAGATAGGAATGGAGATGGTGAAGTCGATGAAGAAGAATTTCTGAGGATAATGAAGAAAACTAATCTCTACTGAATCCCAATCTTCGATCCCAATCATTCTCCCGGTACAGTGCTGTTATTCTCGTGGAGAATAATGCAACTCTTGGTCGGTGTACAGTTTTGGTGCGTACTTGTGGCTAGCTTTTACGGAGACGTTTGCGATGCCCTCACGCATCCTGCTAACTGCATTTACAAATAACTCGATTGTTACATTTTGTGATATCACCGTTTGATAACTATGATTCTTTCAACTTTATCTGGCATTTATGACTCCGGGTTTGAGGTAAGAATGAAATGGTGGGACATGTATTTGTTTTTCTGAGCTTCTTTAACGTTGTTCCGGGTCTCACCGACCCCATAGGTCTTTAGGAGGACGGATTCATCAACGAACATTCGGCTCACAATTATGTCAGGGGAGATGGTCCATCCACAGCCTAAAGTTGTGCAAGTTGTAAATGACCCCTGTATATGGTTTGTACTCATATTTATCAGCGATGGAATCCCCCTGTCCGTAACCACAATTCAACCCGACGCATCATCCAACACCAGATAAAACTGAGTGTCCGTGCAGATCCAGAATCTTGATGGACCCGAAAGACAACAGATATGGAAGGTGCGGAAAATGCTGGAAACGTCTGTTTCACTTGATTCGCTCGACTGGTCCTTGGATGTCTCCTATCAACAAAACTATCAGGGACCAAAATGGCTCTGCGATATTCGGCGATGGAGAACGTTTGTAACGTTCGGCAGTTTTTCTCATTCAGTTGGCCATCTGCCACCTCACTCCATAATTTTAGCCTTCACCAGAAAGGTGAGCCATAATTACGGAGCCCCCTTAGACGTCAGTAATGTCCGACTGCATATCTCAACTCAAGCGTCGTCGTGATGCTGGTCCTGATGATCACCTGCTCTCTTCAAGGATGATGAATTTCTTAGCCAGCCCCTGTCTAGTCTATTGGGGTGCATCTGGAAGAAAAAGACCATCCCGGACAACTGGAGTGAGTCGATAATAGTGTCCATTTTCGTAGGCAATGTACTAACTACGTAGGCGGTAACAAGGCTTCTGGTGTCACTGATTCTTCGTCGTCTTGCTGAAGTCGGCGAATATGTTAGCATCGAGCCCGATTTCGACCAGGTAGAGGCCGCATCAACCACATCTCCATATTCCGTTAGATGTTAGAGCAACGCCATATGTACAAACGATCCACAATCTGGTTTTTGTTGTTTGATTTAAAGTGTGCATTCGACTCTGTCGATTGGTCATTATCATTTGCTGAACAACGTCCCAGGAGTTTGTAAACCTAATATGGTCCCTTCTGAGTGCACGGCTAGTTTTTCAAAAGTTTTCCTACGAAACTTAGTGACCGACAAGGGTACCCACTTCCTCTGTTCTTATTCAACTTCTTCATCGACGAATTGGCGAGGAGAACGCTGGTAATTGTTCAAGACTCCGGTATTTAAATCGTCTCTAATGAGAACATTGTTGATCTCGAGTACGCAGATGATATCGCCCGCATCTTCAAAGACAAAGGCGAAGCACAAGCCCTGTTAATTAAACTGGCTACCGTCATACTATCTTTGACATGCCTCTTGCACCCTCAAAGCACAAAGTCATGCTTCAGGGCATGCAGGCCATGAACGTACTCCTTAGAATTCAAGGAAACTAGTCAGAGTTCCCAGACGACTTTACATACTCCGGCAGTTGTATTAGCTCGGATTGAAGTGACTCTGATGAAATTGGTGCATGAATCGAAGGCCGAAATCCAGTTTACTGATTTGTGCCGATTATGGCGTCGCTATGGCATATCATTGGGTCTCAAGGGTCTCGTGTACCAGGCCACAGTGAGGGATGTATTATTGTATGGTTGCAAGACATGGCCTCTGCGGACAGATTATACAAGCCGCCTTTAGGTTCTTGACCACTGATTCCTTGGAAACGTTGCTTACTTGGAATGTTCTCTACGAATTTGTAACGAGGTAATTAGGCGACGGCTTTCTGGTTGTGTGGTGAATACTTAAGTTGCGGAAAATATCCGGCACTATCAACTGCGGTGGCTCGGCCATGTGGTACGCATGCCTAAATTCCATCTACCGAGACGGATGTTTATGTCTGCGCATCATTAAAAGTGGTGCACACGGAGAGATGTACAACGTGTGTCTCGGCAGAAGGGTGTGAAAGAGACTGAAGTGTTCAGGCGTTGTTGGTGCGTTCCGCCTTCCTGTAACCACTTAGGTGCTTAACTGCTGATACCGCAGCAAATGGCGGCTGATATTCGTCAGTGGCGTTCGTGCTGTTAGCTTCTTTCCGGATTGTTGGATTGAACGCTCGGTGTTAACGCTGAGGTTAATGTCCCCGTTAATGATGATGATGATGGTGATCACATTTACCAAGTAACCTGAGTGCTTGAACCCTTTGACGGCGTCCCTGAACCCTTAATTTGGGAGTATTGTTCATCCCGATGCTGGTTCACTCGAAGTATCTTGAATACCAGCAACGCATATCAGCTGGTCCTGCCGTCTAACTGTGACCAATTAAGGCACCAAATCTGGTGTATTGCAGATGGTATATCCTAGCAACCCTTGCGGGTAGCTAGTCGTCGCACAGGTGCCAGTAAGGTTTCTTTTGGCAACCAAGCATGCGGATGCTGTTGTTTTAGTCTGTCTAATGATTGTTGTGGCGTTTACAGTGAGTAAGTTGCGCACTTTTGCCTGTAACTTTCCGAAAAGAGTGCCATTTGACCTCACCAGACCGCTTTGCGGTTTTTCTTCGTGTTGTCTTAATATGCCACTACTCGACTAAATTTAGCCTCGCATGACAGTCTCGATCATCTGACGCATCAGTGTCAGTCTAGGAAACCGTGCTCGTATGGCGCGAGTAATTGCTGGCATACTAGGCTTCATGGGGCGCGCTTATCTACTTACGAATGGATCTTTAACCAAAAAACGATGTGGTTCTTGGAACTCGTGTGGATGGAGATCCTCATGCTTTATATTGTCCGACAGTTTTTGCATTTAAATGAATTGTAAGAGAGTCCAAAGTTGCAGAAAGGGCTTATTGTCACCCGGCACATAATGAGTGCTTTCAGTCCATTGTTCAAAACAACTTTCTCACTGCGTAATGTAAGCAAGAGCGGAGGATTTCATTCATTACTCTCAGCTACTGTCCGCTTGCTGGTTGATCAGGGTCTTTGACCGTTTCGATTTCGTTTGCCTAAAAAGAGGGGAATAAAAGTGTCTAGCTACGCATTTAGTAGCGATATCTGCCGGCCTTTATTTGTCAATTCCTGAAAACCATCCGATGGCATCATCATCTAATAACGGTAACGTGCCAGTGATCGACACTGATGTTTAACTGTATTATATGGAGACGAATTACACGGTTGGGAAACGTAACCGAGAATGGTAATGGACAAATTCAGTGGTTTATAACATACTATTGACAAGGTGCTTTTGCCTTTTAATGGCACTAAACAATAATCCGTTTATCTCCTTGAGTACGTCTAACTTCATTAACAAGCCCGGAAGGATATGAGTTTTTTTAACAGCAGTGGTTTATACTATTGACAAGGTGCTTTTGCCTTTTAATGGCACTAAACAATAATACGTTTATCTCCTTGAGTACGTCTAACTTCATTAGCAAGCCCGGAAGGATATGAGTTTTTTTAACAGCAGTTTTGTCTCAGGCGTGCCAGACCTCAGATGGATGGTGCGCAGAGCATATTCCAAATCCTAGCCCGAAAGTACGATGATACTATAATCTTGAATAAAGGAAACTTGTCCAATTCCGCGCAAACGTTTCACACCTCGCCTGGCAACTGAAAGACTTGCAGACTCTTGAAGCAAACGAATCAATCATAGCCGTTTTCCAAAACCCCAAATGGTCCACCGGTAGATATCAACTAGAACTCGAATGCAGCAGCGACAATGCTTTGTGCGAATAGTTCCGCCTGCTGTTCGGTATGCTCAACCACTAGATATCAGACAATAGTAGAATTGCTTGATTTACGGGGAAACGCTCCTGGGGGTCTCGAGTACACCTGGTCCCGATGGTTTATAATAAATAGTGATGCGTGCACTGCTCACGAGGTCCGGTGGACGTGAGGTCAAGTATGTTAGGAAACCCCGAAGACTTCCAGTCTATCCGTGCGAAGTGTCCCCAAAACCCTGCATCATGGTTTGAATAGGTCAAACCATCGTGAATAAAGAAGAATGCCTAGGTCGCTTAGCTGAGCAGTACGGGTAACGATCCTTGTATGCACCTGCCGCTATTTAGTCAGGCTTTCGAAATGAACGGGAACTTTTGATGATTGATGTGGGACCCCTTAAGCCTTGCAAGTGTCACAATCCTCTTGGACTGGACCACATTGAGGCTTAGGTCTTCAGTCAGTACTCGTCTGTCCCTGTTGTGGCATAAAGGCCCGCAATTGTTGCGAAAATCACAGGTGACAAGGCATTCGGTCAAGGCGTTAGTCTCTTCTTTCAAGAAGGTAATTCCAGTGCCATCAGTGAGTTCAAGAAACGTAATACCGTTTCAACCAAAAATAATTCAAAAGTCCGAGCCTGATCCACTGATTGGCATAGGTTAAGGCAGTGAACTTTTTTGGCCTCACTGTTGCTCAAAACATCGTCAGTGCAAGTTTATAGGTGTAAACGTGTAAAAATAGGGAGTAAAAACGTAGAAGCTTTACAGGCAGACCTCTGTATCCTTTGTCCATCCTGATCGCAGTACGGATTCTTGTTTCCTCTGAATGGTTAATGGATTCGGCCAACCACGCATCTTCTCACATTCGTTGATAAACTTGATATTTACGAACTTTGAGTTGTTACTGATGGTCTAACCAGATGTTAGCTAAACGACCTGGCTATTGATAAGTTGCAGAAAGTTTCTTCTGACTATCCGTCGATCCTTGCGGAGTGTCTGATGGTTACGGAGACGTGGGCTCGGAGTTGCACCGGATGTATGGGGTAAATTTTCGGTCGGGTCCCGAAAACCTCGGCCATGTGGCTCCACTGTGGGAGTGTAGAGGTGTCGGGCACATGTTCGTTTAATTAACGGCTTCAGGCCACGTCCATTAGTTAGTTCTTGCACCCGATGAATTCACTTTGAGGTGTGATTTCCGATCTCAAAAACAGTCCCCAGTTTGTAAAATAGTTCCTTTTACCTTCCACAAACGTTTGCGTCGTGCGTGTGAAGGGGTCAGAAGAAGACGATGATCACAACGCTGTTTTTTCGATTATATGTGGAATATGACATCGAAGTCATCTACTTTGGTGTGGATAACACTCACTCAAAGGAGCCTTTCGGATATTTATCAGTTTCGAGGATTGCGTCGGATTAGGGTGTTGTAGGAATGGGATCAACTGGACTGTGAGGATTCCATGGCTAAGTTGGCGGCAAAGAATCCAACGTAACCGGCCTTTGATTGAGATGTTCGATATCGTCGCATACACTAAGGACCTTCTGATGTATTGGGAGGACAATGGCCTTTCAAAATCTGACATTATCGATCACGAACAAAAAGACTACAAACGCGCAGAGCGGAAATATATTGTGCTGTTGTTTCCGTGCTCATGAAGCTACTTTTTTCAGTCTTTCATCAGACCAGTTCCTTAACAGTATTTGAAGATATTCATTGTAATGGATAGGGTGTGTCAAAGGAACTACGGTATTTCACGCCAGTACAGAAGTTGGAATACGACTGCGATCGATCTCCGTAAGACAGCCACACGAGGGTTTTTCCGCTCATTGAGATTCACTGCGTGCATGCGGATCGTGTCAGCTAAATGGCCACTTGGTTAGAGCTACAAGCATGGATAACACGTGCGCGGCCGACGAATCCGATTCGAGGAGTTTGCCCCGTTCTGATCAGCTCTCATTAAGACAACATGTGTTCCAGTGATACGATTTGGGCTGTCGTTTCCCCAGAATGTATTTAGAGTATTCCTTCTTAATAGGATCCGGCTGTGGGATATGTTCCTAGTGGTCCATTCTAGGGTAAAAATATCTATGCAGAAGAATCGATCAACTCCCTAGTTTCACATGACAATCGAATAGCTATGAGGCCATCAATATCCTTTCATGGAAGTAAACATGGAATATCACCATGGACATATATACCCATCTTGTTTATGAAGTCTGGTTAATTGCATTGGGTCCCCTGTGAATCTTTTTCGTGGTCAAAAATCAGCTGGCTGTTACTTGTCATTCACCGTTCCAACGTACCTGGCATTTACTGAGTGGGTATCTTACGTTTTCTCATCGTTTTAAGCCGAAGTTCCATGAAATATCAGCGCTTCTGAATTCAGCCGGTGTTGTCACGCAGTCGAACACAACCAAATAATAGAAGTGTCAGTTTTAATCTCGTGGTTGTGTATACCAGTGAAATGCTCAATCGGGGTTTCAGATACAATGCTACTATCCTGAATGTTTGACATGGATTATCAGAGTGATCGATTCGTATTTATTCTGAGCTTACTTGATAAGATAGATTTTTTAGTTAGGGCTAGAACATTGCCAAGTATGAGTGATTTGTAATAATTTTCCAAAGAACAGAAACCTTGTTGGGGATGGAATAACTCGATCCACGTCTACCGGTTCAATTCAAGGTTGCGAGGACTGAGATACACAGGGTCGTCATCAAACGCTCAGGAATTGAGAAAACAGCACGTTACAATTCACCTAGCTTTATCATTTATCGATTATGCTCTAACACTCACATTTGTGGGCGGTAACGGCTTGCTACGCTCAGGAAGAAAACATCACGTTACAATTCACCTAGCTTTATCATTTATCGATTATGCTCTAACACTCACATTTGTGGGCGGTAACGGACGGCTTTCTGTCGCCTAAAGTCTGTTAGACTGAGTCAAGTGAGTTTCTTCTGATTCTTGAGAGACAGAACGATCTTCCAAAACATTGCAACACTTTACTCCTTTCCTCATAACCTGATCGTTCAAGGACCTGGGTCATTTATCTGGTGTACGGGCCTCACGACTGAGTTCGGAGTACCATGAAGTGCTTGTAGTGTGATTAATGAGATTACGCGCCATGGAATCTTTGGATTGATTTCCCATCTCCCTAGGCAATTTCGGGAGTGTGCAACGGGTATGACCAACCGAGCTAAGTTTGGTATTTAACTGTCTTAGTGTACTGGAGATATACATGATCCGACTGACATGCCAAACAGTGTTCGCATCCCGTCTTTTGAAGAAGTAGCTTCCGTTGGGGAACATTAGGGTCAAAATTACAAAAGCTCGCCATCCTTTTAGAAAGTCCGACATTTCCATACCGACTCGACAGTAGAATTTGAGTGACCGGGACGAATTGGCCGCATTTGGGGGGCGGTTCCTATCAAGGGGACGGGAAACAGACAGACCCCATCCTGTGACATAAGTGCATGGGTTCAGTTTATCGGCCATAAATGAAATACCAAGGGTACATTGGTTCCAGCTGCTACGGTTTCGGTCATTGGAAGATGAGGGGGCGGGAGGTCCGCTTGCATGCGGAATATACGTCCTTGCCAGCATAGCCTATGAAGCATGGGTAGCTCATCCGTTGTATGAGAGTTCCGTCTTCTTAAAGCTCTGGCGCACCTCAGCATTGCTGATCTGTTATTTCTGCCGAACCCGGCCAACGCTTCGGAGACACCGAGCACTGGCAGCTTTTGTAGTCCTCTGCACATAAAAGCCATGTATCTGATATTTAAAGCAGAGTAAATCGCACCACCGCAGTGTATCCTATGCCTTTGTCGGATAAACTGACATCCATCCAGCGCCATAGGTGTTGAAGTTTGCAAAAAGCTGTCCTGAGCTTCCCGAGCCAATACGCCGCTTCCAATACAACTACCCCGGTAAACGGATTTACATAACACGTCGCATCCACAAAGACAACAAGCTGTTATTCATGTGTTAATCTGATAAAATCTATGTGAATCTCGCTCCATGGTACATGTGAGGTTATTCATGGACAAATATCTTCTTTCACAATGGTCCTTTGCGGCGCGAGTAGATTTCTCGAGACATTTCAACTATCTGTTCCTTATTCTTGTCTACTTGGCTCCATAAGCACAGTAGCGAGCAACAGTCTTCATAAGTTTACTGCCTGGATGGTCGGAAATGTATTTGTTTTAGAACTCGCTTTCATGACTTACCTGTTTTTACGGTCCAGACAGCAGGTAACCGCATTTATGAGTGCTTCAGGTCCGATCGAAAATGATTTGTGGTTCTCAAGAAATTGCGCTGCTTGCTTTGCTGTGCACTATGTGAGGAGTAGGTTGCCAATAGCACGAGAGAATGTGTTGGATATCTTTCTCGCATCTTTCCTGAAATGTTCGCTGATTTACCGACTGAGCGGTCTTGGTACTAACGCACCATGACCAAATTTGTTGACTGAAATATGTTCTAATACAACCACCGATAGAGCTGACTGTTTGCTTCATCAGTTCTCAGCCAGGGGGGGTAATAGCACAGATTTAAAGACTTATGCAATTAACTGTAATCACTATTGCGGATCTAACTTGTATCATGCTTGAATCACGTGATACACACTCATGTGTCATTTTGTTGTTAACTGATTGATCACCTCCGTTAGATAATTTGGTTTTCTCATATGTATGTGCATGCATTTGATACAGAAAGATGTACTTCATCCTACTTTGGGTTTATTATCCTGATGCAACACATGGTACAAAAATAGCCGGCCTCTATACGTGCAATACGCATGTTGCACTAAAATTCCACGACTCAAGCACTTTCTAGGACCCCAAACACGTACATTGGAACCGGCCGTTCGCAAGCTATCTCTAGCAAGGTTTCACGCTTCGAATAGAACAGGTCAGTCTAGTGTCATGGGGGAAACAAACAAATAATCAGGCGAAGCATACTGACCTACGGTATCGTATAGCCCAACCTAACTCGACAGGTTGTCTGCTCAACTTTTGGCGCACGTGAAGTCGGACTTGCCGTTCGTTTACCCACCGCTCGTTCAAAAGGTACCCCTCCTTAGTCATTTTATTGCATCATTTCTTCCTTGCAAGTTCACCCCGTTTGTTTTGTCCTGTTGTACTCTTCCATAGCACGCACAAGTTTCACTTGCTTCCCCTCGGGCGGCTGCTTAAAAAAGCCCAACTCCGAATATAATCTTTCCCTTCCCTCGAGATGGGCAGACGTTGGGTAGAACAATGCCAATGGATTGCAGGAAATTTCCGCACTGAGATTTACCCCGCTGCTCGGGCTTATGAAACCGTAAATTAGGTGGAATGTGTCATCACGATAATATCATGTTTCACAAAGTCTCTTTTGACTAAAAGGGATTTGTTGGTGGTTTCTTTCTACTCAGATTTGGTTAGCTAAAGTAAGAAACAATCATAAATGCCAAAAAATGTTAGTAAACCAAGGTATCCCTTTTTAGTCATTTTATTGCATCATTTCTTCCCTGCAAGTTCACCCCGTTTGTTTTTTCCTGTTGTACTTTTCCATAGCACGCACTAGTTTTACTTGCTTCCCCTTGGGCGGCTGCTTAAAAAAGCTCAACTCCGAATATAATCGTTCCTTTCCCTCAAGATGGGCGGACGTTGGGTAGAACAAGGCCAATGAACTGCAGGAAATTTCTGCACTGAGATTTACCCCGCTGCTCGGGCTTATGAAACCGTAAATTAGGTGAAATGTGCCATCACGATAATATCATGTTTCATAAAGTTTCTTTTGACTAAAAGGGATTTGTTAATGGTTTCTTTCTACTCAGATTTGATTAGCCGAAGTAAGAAACAATCATAAATGTCAAAAAATGTTAGTAAACCTATCTAGACATTAAACGTGGATTTGTATTCACCGTCCTCAATGGTGGAGTAAGGCCACAGTGGGTTTTGTGTCAAATCTTTATGAGATGCGCCTCTGAAACCCACAAAACTGAACAATAGTTTTCGGAAAAGTTTGGTAACACTCGGTAGGTTTATTGCTGGGCAACGTTTCACTTTTGACACGAAAGCTACATTGGGCCAAGTGACTAGGTTCCGAGGTTGGTTGAGATTTAAGGCGGAAGAAGGACCAATCAGCTAAGTGAAGCTAAATCTCTGTTAGGTATCGGCGGAGGGTTTTTTGTGTGTTAGGGTGGGTGAACAAGTGTTGGCTCGATGGGGAAACTTACACGTATTTGGGTCCAGCCTAAGGTCTAGTTTGCAGATGAGTGTAAGGTCCAGTTCTTTTGGTTCGGTTTATGTAATGATCACTCTTGAACGTCGTTTGCATATTTCGTCCGTCTGTGTGGATGAGCTAGTACTGCAATAGTTGTGTAAGAGGGAGTCTGTGAACTTTGTTTGGGTTGGGATTCCTCCCCCCACTGTTTTTGCTAGTGATCCCAGGTGAATTGACAACCACACATAGTCGCGTATCAACTCGGTTCATCTAAGACCGCTTTCCATACGCTCATCACTTCCGCACCCTCGATTCTGTTCACGCTGTGAGGACTGCTGGTTTCCACCGCCTCGACTATCAGCGGCTGTGGTGTGACTCGCAGTCCCTTCTCCTTCCGCCCTAAATCTTGACCAACCTCGTAACCTAGTTGCTTGGCCCGACGAAGCTTTTGTGTCAAAAGCGAAACGTTGCCCAGCAACGATGACTATTCAATCGGTTCCACGTGTTTTTCATCTGATTNCCGGTCATCGATAGAATATCTCGTGAAAACAATGGAGTTAGCCAGGCTTTTTATGAACTGCATCAGAAGCTCCTGGTGTGGTCACGTGGGTTCACTGAACGTAAAGAGCAGCTTGCAACTGCAAGGAACCTCAATCCAACGTTGTGTTCTTGAGATGAATCAATCTTCACTTGGAAACGGATTGTCGAAATTGTTGATAGGTTTAAGCTTCAATGGTGGTATTCATCGGAGAATTGGCGGTACGGACATTGATAACGGTGATAATGTTCACAACATTTAGCTTATTCCCAACTCTGCTTGGTGAGTCGACTGAATAGCCTATTGAACGATAGTTGTTCGTTCACAGTCCACGGGGACACAAGCTTGTCCCGGTCATCAATGGAATATCTCGTGAAAACAATGGAGTTGGCCGGCTTTTTTAAATTGTTCTCATCTTAAAAACGTTTCCCTAATTTTCAAGAAAGTTGGTGACACTCTGTAGATTTATTGCTGGGCAACGTTTCACTTTTGACACAAAACCTTCGTCAGTCCAAGGGGTAGGTTCCGAGGTTAGTCAAGACTTAAGGCGGAAGGATTATCCCTAAAAATTTAGTATCAATCCGACGACTGAGGGTGTAGGACAAGTTCTCCCAAAGTTTGCCCTAAAATGAGTTCGGTCATCTCATTTAACCCAGAGCTAATGCATCCCTTTGGTTTTATCTACTCGTACTTGCACGGTAAGTATACGTAAGCTTTTTAAAGGCCAAAGTCCTTTTTGTTCTCCTATTAAAAACGTTTCACTAATTTTTTAAAAAAAGCTGGCGACACTCTGTAGATTTATTGCTGGGCAACGTTTCGCTTTTGACACAAAACCTTCGTCAGGCCAAGGGGTAGGTTCCGAGGTTGGTCCAGATTTAAGGCGGAAGGATTAGCCCTAAAAATTTAGTATCAATCCGACGACTGAAGGTGTAGGACAAATCCTCCCAAAGTTTGCCCTAAAAATGAGTTCGGTCATCTCATTTAACTCAGATCTAATGCAGTGGTGCAGACACGGTCGCTGTTACATTGGTGCCGTTTATGTGAAACTACCTGCACAACCTATACATTTCATCTCGGCTGTAGATTAAAGCAAAAATGCACGGAGCAAACTAGAGGTCAGGAATTGCTCACCGTTCCCCCTCAAGTATTCTTCAGTATATCTTGGAAGTAGCCAAGTCCCCATAGACTAACAGTTTCAAACGGTAACTAATATTTTCTCAACTAGGTTTTAACCTTGATTCTTAACACAGTGATGACGAAAAACTATTTTCGACACATAATGCTCTTATTCATACACGAAATTTGTCCTGGCTCAACTAAATCCGGCTGAATCTCCCATTTATTTATGTTTCTGTGTTAAGTTTAGACAAAACCCATTCATTTAGTTTTGTTACTCATGAGTAGTTTTCGTGCTGTACTGGATAAAAAAATTCGAAGTCAACAAAACTTATTGGGAGAAAGACCTCTTGAAATACACTGGAAGTAGTGTTCAGTGCAAGATAAGTCACTGACCTGTGAATTCCTATGGTATGTTCGGGATTATCTTCGTTGTTTGACGTTGAAGAAAAAAGTTGTAGAAGTGCATGAAGTAGGTAGTCGGACTTCATCTCTATTTACAAACAAGCTAAAGCCTTACAAAGTCATGCTGATGAGATACGATTTTCATGAAGGAAACTACTGAAAAGTTTGCCCAAGACCGGTTTCGTCCTTTGTGGGGGGCCGTCACCGAGTTCCGTCAACCGTATGTCCTTCTTGAACCCTAATTGAACTGATTTCAACAAATACATTCATTTTTGAATCAATATGGTTTTCAATGGGGACTCAACTGAATCTTTTGTTTATGGCATTCTTCAACTAAATGTGCTGCACAAAGGCCGCCTCATCTTTCTGTTGGTATGATATTCGAGATATCGTAGTATGCTTTTAGATAAAGGTGATTATGGGTTTAAAATACGTGAGAGCCGATGCAACTTGATTTCATTGTAGAGTGATCAGAATTGAACGAAGTAACACTGCCATTTGGTGCTGTGCTGATATATATATATATATATATATATATATATGAAGCCAATAGGTGTCGAAATACCAGATACCTTTTTACAGAATTGTGGCTTGAAGGGGCATACAGTGCTTAGTTCTTCAGCAAACTGAAGCGAGTTCGCTCCAGTTTAAGAAAACGTTTCAACACGATAAGATCCCTCAGAAGGGATATTAGTAACTGACTAGAGTTGGTACGAATGCAGACTCCTTCCAAAGTAGAGAAAAAGACGCGTCTTCTGAGTAAACCCTGCAGAAGAAATATCACCATGTATACATACATCAACCAATAATTTTAAGCAACTGAATGACCCTCAGGTTAAGTGCCCATTATGTCGTCAGAATCGCGAGCCGGACTTAGCTTGTCAGCAGTTTAGTTTAGGTTACGTACACCCCGAATGATGCGTGGCCGTACCAGAGTGAATCATTGATTCTAAAACATGGAGGTTGCTGTCAGAGCTAATAACCATGGAGATGATGGCGATAATGATGCTTTTGGTGGGTGTGATGCGGCAAAGCCAGCAATGCTGGTTATTTATCTGGTCCCTAAGAAATAAACACAGTTTCCGTTGCTATGTAACAAAACCCATCAGTGCAGAATCTCTCTACCTTGTTTTTCCCGTGCTAGTTTGGCCAGGTGTTATGAAGCTCACTAGTTTAGTTTGTCTGGAATGACCTAGATGATATGGGTCAGCGATAACTATGTGGGTTCGGCAGGGTGCGCTTAAATATCTCAAGCACGAACACGCACGATTGTCATTGATTATTTGAATCAGTCACCCTATGAGAAAATAAGTATCCCGCCGCTAACTCAGAGTCCAGAATAGACTGGAAGCATGATGGCAATGGTTCAGAGAGCGTGCACTTTTCGTTCTTACTCTGTTCCCATGATCAAACACTTTTTAACAGGTCTTTTAATGTTTTATCGAGGAGAGAGGGAGTTGTTTCAGTAAATTTTAATGACAGCCAATCCTTAACGAGGAAGTTGCTTCAAATCACACGGTGCTGAATCTGGTCTGCATTGTAGAGCAGAACCCCTGTAATGCGAGGCAGTGAGAAAACTTGGCGAAGTGAATGATAGCATGCAATTTTACTCACGGGTGGCAACAATGCTGATGAAGTCCAGGCTTTATACTTTCGGGCCGAACTGCCTACTAAGGTTGCAGAGCGGAGGTAACCAAAGTAATTGGGCTAACATGATTCGTTTCTCGCGACTCAATTACTTTACGCAAACAAAAACAGTGGTAGAAACTCATATTGGATTATGTGTCGTAAAGTTGATTTATCCTGTGCTGTCCAAATAGATGTAAGGAGTGAAGAGACGTACACTGCCACCAGGAATCAACTAGGAATCCTCTGTAATCTCCAAGTTTTGTTCCTGTCACGCTGAATCCCAGTTGGAATCGTTTGCATTTGTTTGGAGTATGAACTACAGAGGATTCCATGAGACCATAATGTGAACCTAGAGAGAAACCTCTCATCGCTACTTCAACTACTGGTTTTCCATCAGCAGTATGGTCATTCATCTGTATTTATCAATTATTATTAATTTTTATTTTTCGGAGGTGAGAGACGCTTATCTAAATGCATACTTGGTCGGAACTGATAAGTGATGCAAATGTGGACTCATCAAGTGAGTGACCAGTTTTCGTAAGATTCATCCCGAAGTGGTTACTGAATAACCAGTCAGCATTATCAGTCAATGCACTACTTTGCTTCACACTTCACACTTAGTGGCACAAAACTACATTCATGCGCTCATTTATAGGATTCGAAAATGTTCTATGAAACGGAGTTATCGGATACGTTTTGTGCTATTATGGGTTTACGTCTTTCTTTACATAGAAATATGGTCATGCTTTGCTGATTTCCCTTGGAAAACTTTCCCTATAGTTTGGCTTCAATGATATTTGATTAATCATGGAGAGCTGAAGATAACACAGCCGTTTCGAAAAGCAGACACGGGCGACGGTACTGAAGACCAAACGGCACCAAACTGAAAACAAAAGGTTTTAACTACATCCATATCCTGATAGAGGTAGAGACTTTGCTCTCGTTCTTCAGGCAATTACAACAAATTGTGCTGGTTGGCTGATAAAGCTATGACACCATTCGGTCATTGACAATGCTTACGCAGTCTCCGAAAATTTAAAAGCTCCTTCCTTATCTGCCAATGAGCTTACAAATCAAAATACTACATGTGCAGGGGAGGAGTGGAGGAGCACTTTCGCACAAAATATGTCTAATTGTTTTGGCAGTAGCCAACGAACCGGCTGGGGTGAAAACGTTGACACTATGCTGTGATACTATGCTGCTGTTGGAAAACTGAAACGAAATTGCAGCCGAAAGTAGTCAACATATTGACTGATTCATGAAGCTGATTTTAGGGCTGATATTTTCGGAAAGTCTGACTTTTACGTGAGACTATCTCACTACCAAAACTTATGAGTCGGCAATGACTCTGTCTTTTGCTTTTTGAGGGAATCGGTTAACCTAGACGCCTTAGGAACGTTGCTCTCGGACAACTCGGCAGAGCAAAAACTCACGGCATATAGTGAATTAGACAGCTTGCGGGTGTTTATGACGATTAATTGGTCAAACCTTCTTGAAATTCGAAAGACCAGAAGCTTGGAAATTTACCAGTAGCCTGAGCGCTACAGAGTGGAAAAGCATTCTCCTGACTTTCACGATGCCGGATGAAAACTTGATAATTACGACATCCTTAGCTTGGAGATTTTACAAGTGATACCTATAAAACAGATGCTGTTGGTCCATGAAACGCAGCCCACTAGGCATTTCGTGACTTGTCGGGTGTAATCAGTAAAACTCACTGGTAAAAACTTCAAGCTCAAAGCTTTGGAACTTGGAGGGCTACAAAAAAGTTGGTAAGCAACTTTGCTGTTCACTGGCAGTCGAATTCCAAGTCATCTTCTCGGCACTTATTAAGCCAGAAATCCCCACGTGAATTCCTACGCAGCCTGTGCGAACGTGAGGTTATCTCCTGGTGTTGGGGTCACTGATGTAATCCTAGAACCTTAGGGTCAGGTTCGAAAGTCTTGCAGAATTTATCTGGGATGACCCTGTTAGGACGGAAGACGTAGCGATTGTGATAAGTACACTCACTTGCACAGCAATTTGGTTTTGACGGCAGACTCACCTGGAACCTTCTGAATATGTCGTTTACAATGCTCTTAAGCAACCGATTGTGTTGCACCAGGCCGCCTAATGTTTCAGTTGCTACGATATTCTAGATATCGTGATGCGTGTGTAAGCGCATTTATTTAGGAAAACCTTTCCAGTTTAGATCCAAGTAGAACATAAGGTTGACGAAAATCCGGTGACTACACCCCAAGAAGGATGAAACTGTCCGTGGACTGTCGAAGAGTTTTCAGCAACCTTATGAGTAGTGTGTCACCCTCATGTGTGGGTGACCTAGAATTGACCACTTTTGCATTATAACCAAAGTAAATATCGTTATTCTGGGAAACTCACAGCCCACTCGTTCGTCTAATGGAACATGTGTAAACAAGCTGTGTGATGCCTTAGTTCTAAAAGTAATAGGGGCACATTCGCGGGGAATCGGTACGCTTCCAGCTGAATATCGCGGCAGATTCGTCTTTGCGCACCGATTCCAACTACAGGTCAGATTTAGAAGAAAACATGCTAAATTTCACCAACCTGTTTTATTGCCACATGGTGTCTAAACGAATCTTCGCAGATGGTCACCCATGCACTTTTCAGTAGCCATAAAGCTGGGGATATTGATGGCTTATTTGAGGATTCGTGCGATAACTTCGTGCTCAACTCAGTCCCGGTTACCTTCTTAGAGTATTTAGACCCATAGTTTTGGATGGGAACATATGATAATGGATGTAGTAGCTGACGACCGAACTCTTCGTTTTTCTACTGAGTGCGGTCTAGCTTCGTCGAAGTTTCAGTTAAATTGAAGTACTTCAGTTCTCCTTTCTCAGTTTGTCCGTGTTTTTCTGGTCACATTGGTGGTATAAGTTAAAGGAGTGAGAAGGCTTAGGGCTAATCCACCCGACAACGCTGAAGTTGATGATGGTGTGGGAAGAGTTGGTGATTCTCAGTAGAGATTTCGTCCTGTTCATGAAGTCGACCTATTCTGAAGAGCACGCACAGCTGTTGCAATTCTGTTGGGGATCATGAGCAACGTATATCTCGTGAAATTCTAAACGGTTTCGAACCGGTAACCTTCAGGCCACTGGTTGGACAGTTTTTCGACCACAAGAGGCTGATCAGCAGCGTGGTTGACTCTAACCTAGAATGGCTCCACCGACGGGAAGTAATCTCTACTGAAAATGACCAAATTTCCTGACACTACCATCAATCTATTAGTAGCTAGGAGGAAGAATAATTTCACATGACGAATTAAACTTCCTGAGAATATGCTAGCTACTCCAGGAGCCAGTCAACACGTGATTAAGTGATGTGGTTTCCATGACTGAAGAGTGAGCAGCTTTGTGTCTCGTCTAAGTGAGGGCTAATCACGCTGCTTATCAACTGCTAGTTCCCATATACTCGGAAGTCCACGGGTTCTGAGTTTTGTGAGAGGACTCAAAACAAGGATGAAAAGGTGCACTGTGCTTCTCAGTTTTTCAGCATAGATTGGCCTCACTTACCGGACGACACCTTTATTGAAAACACTGAAGGTGTTGTTTGTGACAGTGGAAGAGGTCACAGTGTATAAAGGTAGAGGTAAATCGGGTCAACAATGCTATCGTATTCAAAACGTCCAACTCGAAACACTTTTGCCAACCACTTGGCGCCTTTCACGAAGAAGAAAAGAAAATGATAAAGGAGCTCCAAACTGTTTGTCACCGGCGTAGCCATTATAAAACGGATGAATCATTTCATCATAAGCCCCGAATTGTTCAGTGTCTCAGCCGATTTTGTTATCATGAGACACTCCAACGCTTGTCCACAGTTGACACAACGAATCCTGTGCAAGTTCAACATCGAGATGCACTCTCTTTCCTTTAAACTTTTGCTCCCCAGTCTCACCGACTATCTCAGTTCCATTGTTCCTGACGTCTTTTATTACCTTATGCGTCTCATTTTAGTGGGACTTTTTTGAGATAGTGTCTAATTTCACCAGCATCGTCTTATTGCTCCTCAGCTGTACTGCTCTCTGGAATGTTGTTCAGATATCGTTACTTTACTTGTTACAAATGCTATACAATTTCACCTCTGACGAACCGTATTGTTGATTTCCTTTGGGTTTACCTTGGAATGGCAGCGCGAACGTGACTTCACAGTCGAGTCCCAATGATATTCAGGACGATAAGACATCTTAGATTTGGAGTATGGAGACATGAAAGGCCAGTGGTTAGAACTGGGCATCCCAGACTGATTAAATCATAGTTCGAAAAACCGTATTTGATACGGACTTAGGTAGAATATTCCAAAAGGTAGAACAGCATGTGGATCGGTCAAACAGTTTCATTGACAAAACGACTGGAAGTGAATACCTCCAGTTCTTTCCAACAACGACATCAGCAGTTTCAGGGAGATTTTAAAAATTTGAAGAGAGATCAAAGCTGAATTTAAGTGCTTGGGTCTCGTCAGCTGCTTGTGTTCCACATATATGGACTGCTCATACATGAGATTGCGCAGTCAAGATAATCTACCAGGGTTTAAGGGGTGTGGTAAAAACGATCTAACTTTGCGCGTTTGACGAGTGTTCCAACAGAAGTGCCAGTTTGTAAATGGGTTTCAAGGGAAACTACTCACAAGGTTGCTGAAAACTCTTGGACGGCCCACGACCGGTTTCGCCCTTCTTGGGGCTCATCAGGTAGGTGCAGTCCCCAAGTTTCCGTCAACCTTATGTTCTACTTTAACCCAAATCGGGCTGTTTTCGAGAAATACAATCATTTGCAAATCAGTTTGGTTTCTACGAGAGACTACCTGATGAGCTTTAAGAAGGGTGAAACCGGTCATGGGTTTCAAGGGGTTTCAACAGACAGCGAAAAAGTTCAGGAGGTGAAGATGAAAGAGGTCAGGTTTGAGAAGGTATAAAACGCAGTGTCTTCTATAGAACGATCCGTCCTCGCGGTAAGCACTTCCGTAGTAGTGATGCTCTACAGTCTCCCAGTCTCCGTTGGGTTGCAATATCACTCCCCTAACCCCATCAGAGACCATTTGGGCTACAGAGGTCTTCCCTACGACGACTCTCATGGTTCTAAAGCAATTTTTCCAATTTTGTTGTTCGTAGCGAACGTCACCGTTGTTGGCTACACAAATGGTGGGAATATCTAAAACCGGTCCACATCTGAAAATTCCCGGTCAAAATATATTGAACCACGGGTCCGAGCATTCCTATAGAGGCTTTAGGTGCGCATTGCACAGGGCTTCCTAGCTTTTTGATGTAGACTGAACACATTCACGCATCGATTGTTTATTTTTTTGAAGTCTAGTCTAAGATCCGTCTACATGAAATCTTTTTGAAATCTTCCACCCAGCGTACGAGTTCAGATTGAATTAGACACAAACGGTGTGCCATCGGTTTCCTGTCCGGCTGAATTGTGTGACCGTAACCAGGTTACCAGCTGTAACTAGGACAAAGCAAATATAATGTGGAACAGGCAAAATACACATTTTGGGTGTGCTTGATTCTGGAAGGTTTCAAATTACGTCATACCAAACCTGGAGAATCTGCATAGATACATGGTAGAAAACTGGTGCTGTGCAAATTCAGAGCATGAACCTCACTTGAGTACACCATATGCACTCATACTCCTCATCAGCAGCTACTTACGTGAGTAGTCAAAAACGATAGCGACGATGAACGGGAGGCATCAGAGAGATGGCTCAGGTGGTTAGATTGCAAATTTACTGACCGGAAGGTCCGTGGTTCGAACCCGACCTATGCCCCTAGACTTCCCCTGTCTACGCCTGGGCAGCCAAGCAGTATTCCAGCCCTCGTGCTTCCTTTGGTTGACATGGCGGCTAGGCATCGAAAGGCCGTTGCAGCGGAACAACTAGTATTTCTATTAATATTAGCTTGAGTAGTTTAATTTGAATTTGAATTTAAAGTGGACGCACTACTAGTGTCAGGTGATCCAGCCCTAGATCACTCTCATTTTGGCTCTCAAGCATTCAGTTATACAATACTGTTATCTTACTTTGACTGAGTTCTTTTCATTTTGCAAACACCGCATTCCTCAAGGATACTTCCGCACTAGTAATGTATTATTTTTTCTCGAAATGGGGCGCATCCTCTTGAAGGAGACGACAAACGTGAAGCAACTCCAATTTTTTCTGCACTCTGTCAACGAACAACAATCTGGTAACTTTGACTGTTCGGCGACACACACACAGCAGCGCATACTCAAATATTCTGTAAGCTTGAATAGAGGACGCTTTGATGCATCGGCAACACCAGGCTATCCAGAGCCTCTCTCCTAGGCTGAAGTATGAACCGAAACCCGAAGTAGTTGCATGGTGTACCCTGACAAAGTGGCAGATCGTGGGAACTGGGGAGATAAGGAGTTATCGTGTGCTATCTGTTCATGTCTCTAATGAGTAATATATATATATATATATATATATATATATATATATATGGCACTTGTAGTACGTGCGTAGTTAGTACGTGCTCGACAATGTCTCGATTTCTAATTCGCTGTGATAGTAGTCCATTCAAAATGGGTCATCGATCAGCCCATCCCAAGAACAATGCTAGCCAATGAAAAATGGATGAAATGATGGACATAATTATGAAAACTGAGGCTACCCGTCCGAGTGCATCACTCATGAGATGTTGCGTCCGCAATATTGCCTTGGATCGTTTTAGCGTATCTGTGGATGTGCGAAAAGGCAATTGTGTGCGTCCACGTAAACCGGAGGCTGATTCGAACCCATAAACACCACTCATCTCATAAAGGAAACTACTCACAAGTTTGCTGAAAACTCTTCGACAGCCCACGGCCGGTTTCGCCCTTCTTGGGGCTCATCAGGTAGGCGCAGTGCCCGAGTTTCCGTCAACCTTATGTTCTACTTGAACCCAAATTGCACTGTTTTCGAGAAATACACTCAGTTGAAAATCAATTTGGCTTTCACGAGAGACTCAAATAAATCTCTCGTTTATGATATTCTACAACTGAATGTGCTGCACACAGACAGCCTCATGATTCAGCTGGCACGATATTCGAGATATCATATCATTCGAATATCACAAACGAGAGATTCAATTGAGTCTTTTGTGAAAACCAAATTGATTCGCAAATGAGTGCATTTCTCGAAAACAGTTCAATTTGGCTTCAACTAGTGCATAAGGCTGACAGAGACTTGTGGACTGCGCCTACCTGATGAACCCCAAGAAAGGCGAAACCGGTCGTGGGCTGTCGAAGAGTTTTCAGCAGACTTGTGAGTAGTTTCCTTTATGAAAATATACTGCGATATCTCGACTATCGTGCCAACTGCAACATGAAGCGATCTGTGTGCAGTACATTCAGTTGTAGAATATCATAAACGAGGGATTCAATTGAGTCTCTTGTGAAAACCAAAATCATTCATCTCACATTTATGACGGACACACCGATACTTGACTGTGATTGGCTGCGATAAAGCCTAGTTTAAATCACTCATGTGTATACACAATGTTCAGTTTTCGACGCTGAATTTTATCAAACAGATAACCCCATTTCTAAGGCAAACTTTTGGACCTTGCTCCCTGGTTTCCCCAGTTTCGGTTGACCTTACTCATTAGCGGTTGTGACCTAGAAAAATTCCTAGGATTAGTCATCTGCGTTGGTAACACAGGAAATAGTAAGAGCTTCACAACCACACTTTTCTGGCAACAACTTAAGGGTGGGGCAACCGGTAGAAGGAGCTAGAAACCACAGTTCACATCTTATCAGCGCATGACCTTATTCGGAAGTTTCCCATTGTTCAGCATTCACGTAAGTTGAGATAAAACGGACATGGGTTAACGAAGCTTTGTTTGAACAACCACACAATTGACTTTCGAAGGTTCCACAAAGTGGGACATGTTGTTCGACAGGCAAGATTTTTGTGTGCTGTCTATCCTTTCCCTTTCGACTCTTATTATCAAAGTGATTCTTCTTACTGTGGCAGTGGGATCTCCAGGGTTCCCAGATTTTTATTCACACTGTAGACGAATCCAAGAAGGAGACTACAATGTATTCGATCGGTCTAAACTCTTAAGTAGTTCGAATCAGAAAGCTCACAGTTTCAAATACATTGACAACATGTGTCAACTCTTTACTCCTGAGCTGAGTAGCATGCAGCGAGTTCTGGTCAATTTTCTGACTCACCACATACATCCAGGGTGAACACTACTTCTACCGAAGATGACCAGTTATTCTCCACAAAGAGAGGAAGAGGATCTCGAACTAGGTCGTTGCCAACAGAGAATGCTCTTGAAGTCAATCCAGGGTGGGATTCTCTTCTGAAGGTGACACCTTCAGGGAGATCATCGCAATTGGGGAGACTCGAAAAAGTGACGTACGGCCATATTTCCGAAAGATCATTCGAGTTAGTACGTTAAATATTGAGTGAGGCGACATATAAGTCGAACAAGGGTTCAGAGAACATCCACCTAACAAGAGTTACTTTGTAAAGTTTCTATAAAACTTGCGGAAGATCTTCACCCCTCTCCCCACAATTTCTCACTTTCCTAACCTGGGGCAGGGGCAGTCTTCAAATAAGTGTGTCAGCTTTCCAAACACTTGCTCAACGGCCGGCTGTGTCCCAATGGCTGTCCATTCTAGGGCCGCTTTTCATTTTTTCGACCTTTTGACATAGCCATTTGCAGAATACAGCTCCGCACAAACAGTACTGTAGCTTTCTGCCGACTCGGCGGGAGAGGAAACAGACATCCAGCTTATATCATGGGCGTGACATCCGTGCTGACTGAAGCTATTGACACCACGATGTGGCAGATGTTGGCACTTTGAAGTTCCCATATCATTACGCACTCCCAGTTGGTCCCATTACACTCACGGTAAAAAAGTGCCTCACGTATGGCCAAATGACAACTTTTATCGATCGATGAGTACTTATATGAGCTCACTTGACGACGAAAATGGCTACGCTCTGCTGTTTGGCACCTATGTGGTAATTGGTTCGAATCTTGTGCAAAAAGCATTCATCTAGGCAAAACAGATGAATCAACACTTTTGCATCCTACAGTAGCGCTAGCGAGGTTGCCAGCATTGACATTTTGACAACCAACAGGGTGGAAGATGCTCAAAGTTAAGTCAAACAAGGTTTATATTTTTTATCTTGTCATTCTATAGGTCAGATTTTTAAAGCTGTCACCAGCGGACCTGTTACAACTCAGCTAAGGGTAAACAGAACGAATTCGATACAAAAATGGAATCTTGTAGTTTGGCCGATTGTCCACATACTTCAAGGTTGTCTGACTGTAATGTCTTCCGGGGTGAATACCAGTCAGATAACTGGGGTACGTACCGCATTGTGTGCCAGCTGTCAAGCTGTAGACGTCGTTGCATAGATTTGGCATCCGCTATCTTCATTGCTCGATACAAGGGTTGAAACCGTAAGTTTACTCTTCCGGAGTTATTCAAATACCCTTGGCAGTGTCCCTCGAGCTCTGAGGTTAAAGGTCCTCGCCAATGGACGCGGCGAGCAACGCTTGATCATACACACACACGACTGTTCTGTTGACCGAAATGAATGCGTCAGTCAATTTATTAGAGGTCATCAGTAGGACATCACAACGGGATGGGTCAGTGAGGCGTTACACCTGGTGTAACGGTGACACCACTGATCGGGAGGCACGCGAGCAGTATGTGTTGTTCGTGGAATTTCGCTTTGCGTCTTTTGAAAAGGAGAGATCTGTTGTGGAATTCGTGGAGTCACTTTGTGACATTTGCTTGGATTTGAGCGAGGAACGATTGGAGTCAATGAATCTCCAGGAAAGGTCAAGAAGACACGTTCAGGAGAAGATGGATGACCAGTTTTTGTAAATAAGATGCAAATTGGAGTTTTGCTTCCCTGTCCAATGGTCTGTAACCGGTCAGCTGGCATTTCCTAATAAATAACTTCGCAGTGAAGGCCTTCTTCCTTTCACTGGTACATAGACACATGTAGAGAGTTCGTCTGCCAAATCATGATCGGACTGTGGGAGTGCATTTGTCGAGATATGCCCAATTTGGGTTCAAATAGAACATAAGGTTAACGGCCTACCTGATGAGCTTCAAGGAGGGCGAAACCAGTCGCAGGCTGTCGAAAAGTTTTCAGTGACTTTGTGAGTAGTCTCCCTCATGAAAACACACTGCGATATTTCGAATATCGTACCAACGGAAGTGTAAGGCGGCTTTTGTTCATCACCTTTAGTTGACGAATATCATAAACGAGAGATTCGGCTCGGTCTCCCGTGAAAACTCAGTTGATGTGCAAATGAGTACATTTGTCATGATGGGATTGCTTGAAGGTACAGCTCACGACAAAACGGTGGGACTAGTGATACTCAGTGGTTACGGCGCCAGCTTACGGAACGTAAGGTCCGTGGTTCGTGAATCTCGACTTCTCCTGTCTAGGATTGGGCGATCTAGCGGTATCACAGCCTTCGTGTTTCCTTCGGGTGACATGACAGCTAAGCACCGAAAGGGTGTTACAGCTGAGCGATTGATTTCACTTTTATTACTCTTACTCTGTTATTGGTGGATGAACGAGATGCTTTTCGGTTCAATCAATGGTCGGGGACTATAACCGGAAGTCACAGGATTATGCTCACAAGGTGCGAAATGGATACGATGCAGATTTAGGACCATCCGAAGGTACTCTTTCAATGAGTTTTTAAAGATGTCTTCTTGCCATTAAACCCCAAGACCTGTGTAAATTGAGTGGCTATGGCAGAATCCGGACAGTAAGTTCCAGATTTCTGAAACTAGTTGCCTCTTATTGGGTCAAATACAGGGAAGTGTAACCAGTACAAGGACGGTTTCGTATTCGAGAGTGGTGATTTGAAATATTCCCAGTTAGTAAGAAGTGTTGCTTGGTACCCTGAGGGAGAAAGGCGAACACCGGACCAATCATTGTTGCCAAGATTCAGTAAAAGGACGTGATAATTCAACAAGCAAGCGGACGCACCTGTGACGTAATCAAGGAAGGTCTCGGACTATCCGGCAGGGAGGCAGTCTCGGTCAACCCAGTCCATAAACCCTGAAGCATTCTTGTAAATAGGCACATAAACGTGCCACAGGCTTTGACCTCTGCTTTGAGGCAGGAACGGGGACAAATTGGTCAGTCTCTCACTAAAACACATTCGAGTGAAATAGCACAAAACAATTCATTCAGGTTTTGAGATGCAATGACAAAGCATTCTTGATAACTCTCTCATAAAACAATAACGTCGGGGGACCTCTACTTTTGTTGCACCTATCTTTCACTTTTTTGTGGACTTTGCTTCATCCTCCTCAAAGTAGGGTCGTAAAAATCCCAGACATAATTAATTATGGTACGGCTTACCTACCGACCGAAAATCGCTGAAGTTCATCAGTTGATTGTGAGTGGCCCTATAGTTTTGTTGGAGGGTGTTCAGATAGTGAACCTCCATGGGGTGTCGGACCACGTAAGATATCACTAAGCCCGCACTCTGCCAACAACATAGTAGAGAAGCCCTCCTCCCCAGGGCGGCCATCTAACCCGACCTCGCATTGAACAAACATCAGTAGTTTGGTGTGACAGACCTATCTCACCTTGTTATGTCTTGATGTACGGTCGTGCAACTCTGTGTCGGTCCCTTGGCTTCCTGCTCCGCCCACTATGGTATAGCAAAAGGCACGGTAGCTGTACACAGCCCTTTATGGAGACAAAGGAAAATCATTACAACTGTATATATATAGGGTAGTCACAGAGTGTTCCACAAGGTCGTGCCAGAATGTCCGTGAGGGGGCGAGAACCGTCGAGTCAAGGTGCTTGACTCGGATTGACTGGCATTCTGACCAATCAGGGCATGCCTACGTCTGGTCCGTGTCCTGCACGTGACACATGCGTCCAAATGATGTGATGTTCGGTTATTAGGGACGGCTAGCCCCCGAACACACCTTGATCTTTGGAAAGTGAAACCGAACAGCCCTCCCAAATGTAACTGAGTCAGCTGACTTCATCGAAAAACCTGTAGATGACAAGCCTCATCGGATGTGTAGATTTACGATTAGATGGACAGTTTGAAACTACCTGCATATCTCGAACACATAACAACTAAAAGCTCGATTGTCGCCTATGCAATTTGCATCGCTCTACATGTGAAGGGTGCCGATTTGTTATTAACCCCTATGTGCACTGAGTCATTGTTGGGACTTCTGTCGAATGTTGCATGAGCATATTGACACTAGATAAGGACTGAACAATACCTTGGAGAGAATCGGTCGACAATAACCAGTTAGTGCACATCGTTTACCGTGTCATGCATGCCAAGTGGATTTCGTACTGCTCGCAGCACATCCTTCAGCATCCGGGGAATTCGAACAGACAGATAAACCTGTCGAAAGCCTGCCTCCGAGGATCAGTAGTTCACATACCTCCTCCCCCGCTTTTCATCTGTGCGTTAGCGGTTCGCAGCCCAGTCGTTCTTAACACAATTAAAATCGACTTCCGGCTCTTCTTATGCTCCACCAGAAGCTCCTTTTGTCATGACTTACTAAGCTATACCTGGAATTGCGTTGCTCAAGGGTTGACGATGGAAAGATTAAATGGATCAATCAAGTATAGGACTGAATCCCCGTAGCGTGGGCGAGTGTACGAAGATTATTCAGGCAAATATCAAGGTAGGACACCCATCAACCCTCACCATCGGCCTGAACACCCTCACAGCTGTTTTACCACACTCCTGAGTCACCCCCTGCTATTTCAAATTAACCAAATAGCTCAGTGTAGACGGAAGGGACGCACTCCATACATAAGCTTCCTGAGTCCAAACTGCGCAACCGATGGGCCAACAGGCCTTTCCCAGCCCTTCCAATCCAAGTCAACATATGCTGTTTGAGACCTCTGTCACGCACCTTGATCCCTGCTCACATCTTGTTTTTTTTGAGTTCCTGGCAACCCTGAAGCAATCGCTCTAAGTATGCATGGTGGAAGCTGCCTTCAAATACCAGGAACAACACACTTCAAAAGTGAAGCCACAGTTCGGATTACTTTAGGTCAACAACCGAAGTTTGCTACTCATCGCGACCACTCAAAACCCAAATGATCGGAGTTCATGGCGCACTCCGAAGTGAACAGCAATCTTGTATCGGAGCTCTCCACCGGTCCAAATGAGTCCACGGCCGGTTTGGTGCTGGCTAGAAACAAATGTTCAGCACGACTGAAGAAGACGTTCCAGATTGAGCGTCAACCAAGAAAAAGTCGGCAATATGGGCTTCATCAGGAGTTGGTCGATCAACCTACAAAATCACAGTATGGGTACTTCTGGCTGACCGGAGTAACCGTAACAAATATCGATAGAGGCTATCTTCTCACCTTCAGAGCTGCCGTCTGTCGGAGCGCGTATAGGCAGAGCAAACAGCGTTTACCAAGTCGGGATGTAGTAATCTTGACTGAACCGGTCAACTTAAGACGACTGTTGACTGGAATTCACTCCAGTAAGATGCATTCAGCCCTGGAGCTAAGCACAACTCCCGTGCCGTATGTACCAGGTACCAAGATCACTAGGTAGATACCCGAGCAGTGCGAGAAATCTGGGTTTCAAACAAAAGTGATGTGAACAATGATATCCCGCAACCAATCACCACAACAAAAATCTGAGTTCGCCCCGAGCGGTTTGAGATGAATTACCGAGCTTGGGTCTTGTATGCGTAGTTCAGAGACGTACGCAGTAGGGTTTACTCTGGGGACCCTGCCCGGTGCCGATGACTCAGTAGTCCGACCTGCACGGTCGCAGGGAGTAAGGCATAATTGTAAGACTCTTAATGCGGCTGCGCACAGCAGGTGCCCCCTACGCAGCGCCAAACTCTGGTTCTAAAAGTATTTCGACATTATTGAATTACGCGCCGGCGTTCACGATCAACCCTTGGGCTATCTGAGTGGGCAGTTTTTAGGGCCGGCATTTTCTAACGCGTCCTTCCTCGGGGGGAATGCAGCATCGCTGCGCCCATGAATATGAACATGCTGGTTGCCTAAGGGAAACACCTTACTTCCTTCACGCCCCTATCGCAGAGGACAGTACGACAGCTCCATGAACTAGTAATACTATTTCTCGTATACTGTGACTCGCTGTTCTTCAACAGGCTGATTCCCGTCGACCTGTCTGGCATGACTGAGCATTAAGGAACTGAGTTCCAGCCAGTATAGCCTGCAAAATCACTGCAATACTAAACACCATGGTAAGGTGACAGCTTTTGGTTCGTCCAACTGTAGCAGCCTTTCGGTGCCTAGCTGCGATGCCACACGAAAGAAGCACGAGGGCTGGGATACTGCCAGGTTGCCCAAACCTAGACAGGGGAAGTCGAGAGGCAAAGGTCGGGTTCGAACCACAGACCTTCCGGTCAGTAAATTCGCGCTCTAACCACTTGGTCCATCTCGCCGGATAACCGTATGGATGAATCCCATGCAAATCAGGAGGTCCCGCCTCGTAAGGTTAGTAGACCCCACAGCATGCGTCCATCGAACTTAGCGGATTACCTCATTCCAGGCGAAACAGTCACAGACCGCTGACACGTCTGGAAGAATGACCGTCCGTTGTAACCCAGTCTAAGCAGGTGTTCAACGAAGGTACTTGGTAAAGCACGTGAGTAGATTTCGGTTTGAATCGCCACACAAACAGACGACTTCCTGTAATATGGCTGGGTGGCCGAGGCAGGTATAGCAATTTGGCCAGCAATGCGCTGACGTTTGTTCTGACAACTGTGACGCGAAGCCTTGGTTTCATACTCGGACTGAAAGGATAGACGTCCGTATGCCATCATACACATGTGGTTGCAAACAACGACTTACGTTCTATCATAAATTCGTATGCATATGAAGAAACTTATGGGTATACATAGCTTGATGAATTGTACACGGGGAGGGGTGGTAGAAACAAAATGTGCCCGTAAATGAAGTGCAGCAGACAAGTCATGTGCAAAAGTTCCAAAAAAGGATGGTAGTGATTACTGTGAAGCATGGGATGAAATCCCGAGAAAAACAAAATCTAAACGCGGTAAACAAACAACTGCTGTCACCCCAGCCACAAACAAGTTTGCTGTTACTGGCAGAACCAGGAGAAAGTGGAACGCCCAATGAAAGACTCCCGACTGAGTGAGTTAGTTGATTGGTCTAAAAACAAAAACCCTGAGAGGCGTTTTAACAAGATAGAAGAGAATGAATGGAGTTTGTTAAACAAGATAAAAAACGAAGAGACAAAAACAAGAAAATCTACAATCGATACCATACCAAATGGAGTTGTGGTTGTGAATGATGTTAAGCTATTGTGCAGCTCGCGTCTAAGCAGGGTCAACGACAGCAGCACTGAGCGGATGACACGTAAATCGCCAGCCACAAATAAGGGTTAAAAAAATAAAACGAGTACCGTCTAGTACCACCGGGGTGTTAAAGAAAAGTATCTGCAATACGACGGGTTTGTTTCCATTGTTGTCAACAGGCGAGTGGAGCGGGGGAAACCGGTTTGAGTGGAGAGGTAAATACGCAATGTAAATGCAAAGGGAAACAAGGGTTGAGTGAATGATTCAAACTGAATGACTCAGGGAGGAGTCGGCTTATGCAGGTGTATGCACAACCACAGACCGATTTTCTTCTGGTCTGTTCAGGAGGGAATGTTCTGTTGGCTGCTCGCTGCTATCTAATGGCAACGGTTGAGCCCCCATTAGCACAACTAGACCCTTGGTTGTCCCATAGAACAGACCACCGTTTGGATTCCATACTATGGTATTGAGGGAAATCCCAGTCGAGGCTGACAGTAATAATCGATGCCATCGATCTAAAGAATCCGGTGTGGTTGAAACGGATTGTCCACCTTTTGCAAACTTGCGCGAACAGGAGACCGGGTTTAGAAGCATGGGGTGTACAACTGATGCAACTTCCTTCAAGGTCCACGTAACCAGGGTCCTCGGTTTTTCTTGGTTGTCAATTCTTTGTAACTGTCGATCCAAACGAAAAATTTGTGCTGGAGAAGAACAAGAACATTAAAGCGACGAGTATAAGCAAATCACGGATAGATTCGTAAGTTGTAACAAGCGTTTGTACCATTGGAGAGGTAGTTAACTTACTACCTGTAGAAACAGCATCAAAAACGGTCATCAATACCTCCAGCATACAACAAGGTAATACTCATTGGAGCTTATGCGACAGACGGTCCACTTCTATCACTAGCACGCACCACAGGTGCAAGGGGCTATTCCCTACCGGTGCGGACCTACCTGGCAAATCTATGGGAAACCAAATAATTCAGCCGCACAGGCCGATCTGTGAGTAACCCATTTCACGTGAACTTACAGTACATACTAAGAAAGTGCTCCCAAAGAGGGTTCGCTATTAAAAAAGGGTTCAGATAATCGCAATGTGAACCGTCAAAACCCCTAACGTACCCAGTCAGCGACAGTATGAAGCCGCACTGGTGCAATAAAATAAAACTGCTGAATGTGGACAACCACCGTCACAGTATTCTCAGACGTGACGAAAAGAAAGTAGGGTCTTGGAAAACGAAATCTGCATCTGGTATAGTAAACTGCTGTATCCTGCTGACCACCATCATAGGCTGTTCAATGGCTGATCAAAAATGAAGACGAAGTCGCCTCGACATTTTTGTAGTAGGTTGTTGGCATTGGAGTCCTTCGATTCGCTATTCCCTGAATACAGTGGAAAATCTGGCACCGAAATATGAGAAAATACCAATGTCTACGCTGGTGATCATATTCATGGACCTGGGGTCTGAAGGGGACTTGGAAACCATGGTAACCATAACCAGAATGAACGGAAAAGTGAAATAATCGACCAAATATGAAGATAACCGGACAACCGCTAGTTTACAGTGCTGACCGTTGGAAGTACTGATGGTAATTTACTGTACGTGGACGGGTTAGTCCGTTGGTGAAAATGAACGACTTACCGACGGATGTGTGACGCAGAGGAACGAGGCTCGGAGCAGTAGATTCAAGCCCATCTAGATCCTCAAGACCACCTACGCTAGGCAGCTCACCGTGTGCCGAACTCACGTTTGCGGATAAACGTCTTAAGGAGGATGATGGTAATGGAACGGAAGGGAGTCGAGTCGTTGCCATACCGACGGCAAGGTAGTCGCCCAGCGGAGAAAAATCTAAGCATACCGGACTGGTTGTCGTGAATCGACGTGCAAAAAGACAATGGCCACGGTGCTGTTTAGGTTGAAGACGGTAAACGGCCAACAATGTGTCCGTCGAAGTACTAAATCTGTCGGTCACGCTTTGTGAACCCGTTCGTTCATTACGCGTAGCGCTGGGAATAACAAACGCCGCAAGCATGCGCCCATCTGGAGAGAGACAAATGGATGAGTCATTGAACAGCCGAACATGTGGAATCACCAGGCTGTTTGTGTTGTATGAGACTGCCACATTCGCAGGCATAGGAAGGACTGGGCCTCGATTAGGTCTCCCATCCGTACGTCGGTTGAGCGGAGAGCAATCGGGTGAACTGTGACATACTGGACCACAGAGATTGAGTTCCCAACAACAAACTCGATAGGTTGTATCCTGTAAGGAAATCAACGACAAATGATAAGAGAAAAGGTAGTATCCTTGTGATGTGCCACCAATCCCGATAAGGGCGGAAAAATGGAGACATTCTCATTGGATGGTTGGAGAGATGGCTCAGGGTTTAGAGCGCAAATTTATTGACCGGAGGGGCCGTGGTTCGAGCCCGACCTCTGCCTCTCGACTTCCCTGCCTAGGTTTGGGAAACCAAGCAGTATCCCAGCCCTCGTGCTTCCTTCTGGCTGCATGGCAATTAGGCACCGAAAGGGTGCCACAGCTGAACCCTTTTTATTCTTCTAATGGATAGTTCCGGTGAGGCATAGGCTCCTTGGAAACTGTTTTGTCGTAGAGAGGTATCACGACTGACAAACTCTGACGAGGATGGCGGAGTTTCTCCAGTAAATAAAGTAACTTACTTCAGTTCTGACTTCAAGACTGCTCAACAGAGTGCTTATTATGTTGTAAGAATAATTCACCAATCAGTTTCATCCTGTTGTCCTTGTTGCTCTATCCAACTGCACGAATGACAACTGAGCCAGCTTATATATTCTGTAACAAAATAATAATCGTTCAGCTGTAACACCATTTCGGTGCCTAGCTGCCATGCCACCCCAAGGAAGCATGAGTGCTGGGGTACTGTCAGGTTGTCCAAGCCTAAACAGGGGAATGAGAAGCAGCAACAAGTTGCGAATGCGAACAGGAAATTGATACGGCAGGCTTACGAAAAGCCTGAGCAAAGCGAAAGCCCATAAGATGCTGTGGAGTGAGCACCGAGTACTAGAAATTCATTGTAGTTCAGGTAGGGAACGACACGCAGAGCGACAAAATCACACCGAACCGTTTCCTCAATTTACTCAGCTAGCCGTTCTTCCAAGTAACTACCTCAGCAGAAACCCGAATTCCGAAGTGTGGAAGGAATAACCCGGAAGTTCTTAAAGGCGTGAGATGAGTGATGCTCATAGCACCACCTGAATTGATCCTTTCAAGACCCTGACAAATGGTAAGTGCCCCTCGTCGGAAATTGGGATATCAACAGAGTGTAGTCTGCCTGAGGTCTGACAACTTTCCTTTGAAAGAATAACTGCACGACAACGCATCGGTTTTTAGTATTATTAACAGTGAGAATGGTCTACGGGGGCATCAAACTGGATAGGGAACAGGGGTAGTAACAGCCTGAATTAATCCTATGCAACAAATGTAATCAATAGTCCTGGACACAAAAAGGGAGTGCATACACTTACCTGTAGGCAGGTTGCAGATCCATGTTCTCCCATGTCCACAAACAGGCCGGCAATCACTTGGTTAATGCTGCGATGAACGGCATTAAGCATTGAGTCTGCGTTCGTTCGGTTGATTAGGTACATTACACTATTGCTCCTTTGTGTTGATGAAGTGGAGTTTCCGTTAGGAACAGACGAGCAACCCTCGCTTGACTGCACAGTGTGTACTGGACGAGAAAGGGCATGTTCGATCCTTCTGCATGGCATAGTCACATTGGAAAGGGTGCTAGACCAATCACGGGGTTTAGACAGCGCGTAATTATCACGCACAGCTGAATGGCAGTGATCGTCTGAAAGCACGAGCTGCTCGCATACGACCGCGCTTAAACTCGATTGGGGATCTATTGGGAAGGTCTGTGGGACAATACGGCCACAACGGCAGCAGGCGGTCAGTGAAACCGAATCTGTAGCTGAAAAAAAACATAGGTTTGACCTGAGACATGCAGAACTGCAGTGGAACTTCTGTTACTTCCTCCACTCTTGCAAGAAACAAAGCCAGGACACACTGAAAAGTAGGGGGTCGAAAAACGTCACTGGACGTCCAGCGATAGGTGATAGGAAATTGGAGTACTTTTGTCATAGGCTATCAGTCCAGGTGACTGGACGAGGAAACCAAGAACAGATGTATCAGCCGTGTCCATAGGAAAACCTGTATCGTATCACCAAATTAAAGGCAGGCTAAAAACAGGGGCAACTGCTTCAGGCTTCACTTTTGCAACGATTTACGAAACTCACCGCCAAGTATGTTTTTCGAGCACGTAACAAGCCCCTTCAGAACGAACCGGCCTAGCAAATGACAAGAATAATCTCTCACTCGTAAATGGTTGGAGAAAGACAAATCGTTTTCTGGCGTAAACGCCATTCCGAGGCATCCGTTGGGATTCGATGGAAATTCCATGTCGTTCAGAGCGTGTATCACAGCTTTTTAGGGCTCTTGAGTAGCTGCATTCGTAACCAGGAGAAAATTCAGGGTAATTTACTAATCATGATGCTGATGGAAACTCATGGATGGATGGCTAACGATTTCGCCGTTTGAGTATCATCATACAGTCTTAGACGCTGAGTTTATCGTCAGCGTTATGGTTTACTTAAACTTAAACAGTTACTTACGAGTTACTTAAACAGTTATTTGCAGACTTCAAAAGTATTAACCAGGAACCCGAATGAATCCCAAACTGAGACACATCCTGAACACACAGTACACCTCGAGTAAATCAAATCCTTAGAAAAAGAGTAAATTTCACAACTAGCCAGGTACGAACAAAAGCACAATTACGGGGAAACCCTAGGCTGGTGAAGGGATGTACCTTGTTTCCCCGCCCTATGACTTCAACCAGCATTTCCCGCAAGCGCATTTGTAAGTGCCGCTAAGCGATCCATTGACGTTGCGAAATAGTAAGTCGATCGCTTAGAGTAACAGTATTCTGCTTTTTACGGCCTCAATGGAAAATTATCTTTGATGGAGCATCTACTAATGGCGTATACTTGTGGAATGGGGCGCAATGCTAACAAACCAGAAACGGAAGAGGCGGAACTAAGGGGGGGAGACAACCTTGGAGTTTATTTGCGCCTCAAATGACCGGCCAAAGGTGATACAACTGCATGGCGTTGTGAACGGCTGGCAACTAAACACAAAACAATAGTTGTTTGTCATTTCCTCATGCTAGTAACGTCAGCAGATATGTTTCAGAAATACCGATGTTTTAGTGTATCATACCCAGTAGTTCGAAATCAACGTACCCGGTACAATATCTGTCGACATATCTACAGTGCGGGATTCGCCAGATCCAAATTTGCATTCGCCATCACTTGTCGACTCCAAACCTGAATTAGGTTGAGAGCAGGCCGTAGTAGACAAAGTTGGCCGTAACAACTGGGATCCAAAAGTAGCATAAGGGAACAGCTGCGAAGTAGGAAAACTGTCCACTTGTTGCAATTGCTTGACCAGGCGAACAGGGCGTGGACGATTCCATGAAGCGTCGGTAGTACTGCTAGATAAAAGACGAGCAAGCTCGGCAGCTTCCTGGGTTAGATCGCGAATCCCATGTACCGTTTTTTGGGGGTCCGCTCCGGAGGTCGAACACGGTGATTGTGGGTCTGAAACACCGACTGGAGGACTGGTACTTATTGCGTCTTCATTTAATTTGCGCCTCTGGAAGAGACGAATAAATGCATTCAAAGGATGCTCTGGTAAAGTGCTAAGTGTGCATAACCAGAAACCAAAGGGCCTAAGCTCGCAAGGATACATGTTAATTTTTTGCTTCTCATTACATCCCCGATGGCCAGAGAGAAAAACAAACAACTCCCACGTCCATTAAGAAACGGATGAGTCTTGGGGCAACCGCAGCTGCGCATCCTAAAAACAGGCACTCAGCTCATTGAGTTAGGTAGTAAAATGGAGAGTTATAGTAAATGAATATGACTATGTTCAGCAACCGATGTACCTTTAGTTTGGGTGAATCGGTCGAGTTTTCCGAGTGGGCCAGCGTAGCATGCTGCAACAGACGAACGATCAGTGCGGGCATGTGTATGGAAGGCAGTGTGATAGGTGCTGGTGCGTTTAAAGTCTGTCTTATGTAATTAGCCAATTTGCCCTCGACGATAAGATCCGAAGCCATATATGTCACAGGAGTCACTTCGTTCGCATTACTTAGTCTAGATCGCAATAGGTCCAGAGCGGCCAATGGTAGGGAATGACGAGCGGTCGAGGAAGTCTCAAGATCCGGGATGTTGTTTGTGACCTGACACGAACGATCCTCCGTAGCTTGTTTTTGATGACTACCCATGCGAGCACGACACTGAATGCATATACCTGCCGAGTGGTTGGGTGACTGAACCGGTTCACCTGAGTCACTTTCAGCAAATGTTATGCTCTAAGAAGGCAAAAGGGAAGAGAAACAAGAAATAATTTAATCTGATAAACACGAGTAGTCGAACAGGACCTAAACTACATGGATAACTTCAACTAACGATTATCGCAAGATGAGGCGAGCTTCCACAGCAATAACAGGCTAAGAACATGTGCTCCCCTATCTAGCGGCATATGCCGTACCAGAAACACTCAGAAAAAAAGGAAAAATAAAATTAACGAGAGTTTCCTGCGTTTCCGAGAGAAAATGCACCCAATTGGAGTAAATTGGCATCCAATTCTGGCATTTCTGATTCGGGAACGAACACTACAGAAATAAACGATTGATAAAGTGTCGTGTGTTGTCAGCGCCGTGAAACCAGTACCTTCCTCATTTTAAATTAAAAAATAAACAACGATTACTGCGGATTTTTATTCAAATTTAAAATCGCGCACTAGTTTTTGTTGCGATAAACTTTCTGAGAGCCAGGGGGTACGAGATGACTACATCCAATTGCGTCGGGCATCGAGGATGCGTTCTCGTAACCCGTTAATCTTTCCCCCGTGTATACCCAGGAGAATCCATGATGGAATGCCAAGATGACCTCAGTGTGTTAAACACAAAAGAAAATGCATTAGATTACTCGCTTTTCCAAGGCCACGACGATCACGAAAGCAAAAACACATAAGTAGTCGTTTCAGGAGGGTTTGGTAAACAATCGATAGTTTTTAATTAGGTAACTTTTCGCTTTTGACACAAAAGCTTCATCGGGTCAAGTGAGCAGGTCACCTAACTGACCAGGTTTTAAGGCAGACGGAGAACCAAACAGCAGAACCTCTTCAGATTATCACACTAGATCACTGTTGAGTGTCAATTAACGGCTCTTGTCGATTGGTGCGGTTACCAAAATCTTGGCTTGATGGGGCTTTTGTGTCAAAAGCGAAACGCTATCCAATCAAAAACTACCGATTGTTCACCGAGCCCTTCTGGAACGACTTCTCAATCGGTTCCAAACTTTTTTAAATTGATTGAACACAAGGAGCAGGTTGTCAGAAATCGCACGGATAACTCAACTCACGCCATCAAGCGGTCACAAGGATCTGAAACAGTTCTACAAGCAGACTGAAAGTCAAATATTTGCCTGCAAACGAACACCCATACGAGGCTGTCTGTGAGTATGGTACTGCCAAAAACGGCTACTAGTTCGGCTACCAACTCCAATTTCATTCAGAATGTGGTGAAACAAAAAGGTCACCTGCGTGCCGATCTGAAAAATGCTGATCTGTTTATGACCGGTGACCAGACAAGTTCGTAATTACGAGTTCACGAGCCATATGTAACAACCGCACAGGATGTGGCAGGGCCTTCAGTCTGTATACGGTCAAAGGTCACAAAGAATATGAAGCACACATGGGTTGTGTGAGATGGGTTGTATTTTTTAACCAGACAGCAATGCAACATCATGTCACAAACCACAAGACTGCTGGTTGGTTTCCGGCCACAGCCAGTAACAAAACAGAGACCAACAGGGTTAACGTGTACATTGGTGCTGCGAAATTTTCTAAACATTGACGAAAGGCAAGCAGAATTGTTTTCCACGGCCTAAACATGACTTCGGTGGATGCAGCAATAAGACCGTGCTTGGTGTATGCGACTGTTAAAAAAACTTGGAAATGACCACATAAGTGCGGACGTTTGCAAATTACGATAGTGTTAGTGGGGTACTCAGCTGAATCTTTCGGTTATAATAATCTGTAACTAAATGTGCTACACAGACATCGCCTCGTGCTTTAATCGGAACGACGCTCAGAGCCACCCACTTACATAAAGTTGCTCGCTACCGGCTTCGATCGCTTCTGAGCCAATCGGGTAGACCGAATCTCCGAACTATCATAATCGCATACCATACTTGAAAGCCAAACTAGACGTATGTCCGGTTGAACATTCATTATTGAAGGTGGTGACAACCACCCTTCATTATTTTCAACAAAGGAATCTTGACAGCAACTGATTGCTCGTACCCTTTGCACGAGAGTGCGTCGGACCCATTGAGGTCGCCGATCGCAGCTACAACAAATGTGCAAAAACAATGACTCGCTTCTGATCCTGATGAAAATACGTGTCCTGCTCAAACTCATGATCGTGATAAGTTTTTCTGAACGTCTCGAACTGATAGACTATATCTTTATTGGTGCAGTTGGATACACATGCTAGTCTACCGAACCGGAACAGCATTTACAACAACTCACCCCCATCTGAGAATGTTCTCTGTCTGAAAGTTCCATGCCTAATTCTGGTTGCATGGGAGAGTCGTCTGATTCACGTGACCAACACCACCAATTAACGAAGCGACTTGCCCAACGCCAGAAAGCAGCAAGGCAAAGTCGACAAATCGAATGTCGCATAAGTTCGCGGTGGGTCAAAACAAGGTCACATGCATGACCACCACAACAAAGGCCACTATCTGCGACAATCGACGGTGTCGAACAATAGCGACCACGTGAAAGGAGAAATTCTCTAACGGGCATATCTTCGATGATGGCAACAGCTGCCGGATTCACATCCAGAAGAATACGCTCGGATACATCCGACCGACTGCCTGGAAGTGAACTCAACTCCTGGATCAAGCGAGATATTGGGGCCCCCGCTAGCTTCATTGTCGTTCCGGCCAAGTCGGCCACACGACGCGCAACATAAAGACCGCGCCACACGTCCACGGTGGTCGAGGGGAATTCACGTCTCAATGTTCCCGCCCAACGGCACAGCCGAACTGAGCACGTAATACAAACTCCGAGTCGCTGAAACCATGAATCCGACTGGCTGACGAGGAATTCTAGTAGCATATCGCGAGGAATGCCTGAAGGAAACGGTTGTACATCATCCGATGGCATCTCGTGAATGGCTGAAATGAAAAGAGTCACCGTCGGTGAAGACATTGGTATGTTGAATAAGGAAAACAACCTATGGCGTTTCTAAATAGATTAGAATTATTGCTTCAATAGGTCACCAGATGTAATGAGAATGAGAATATCACGATACTTAAAACCAGTATACAGAAAAGGTAACTGACTTACGACAATGTCGTTCAGATATCCATGAAAACAAATTTAACTTTATTCAAGTGGAACAGAAAAATTAAGTGACTATGGTGAACGAGTGGAACAGGTTTGTCAATTCGTTTATTGCTTAACCATTAGCGCAGATTATCGGACGTGATCCCAGTGTCTGGTAATCATGCGACAACTTTAAACACAATGCCAGTACCCGAGTAAAGACCACGGATAAACGTAGTTACTCTGGACTACAACAAGTGCATTCGTAAACAGGATACCTCTTACCGGAAATACTACAGTATATGACTATGAGGGAGGGGAGCTATGCATTGAAGGTAACAGCTTAGATGCACGAACGCCACTGAGGGTGCAGCCAAGCTGTCTGACAATGTATCCATGGAGGACTAGTCACGGTGGTAGACATTAGAGTTTGTATGCGCGGTCCTTTAGCCACCATGATATTCATATATGACACCAAAGATGAAGTTGGCGGACACTGCTCGCGCACTGGTGATGCCCGCGACGACATAGTGCAGGCACGGCTTACGAAGCCGTCAGGATGAGAGAACTCATCAGCAAACTTAAGCTTTTTGTACCGAAGTTTCAAATTAGTATAAAAGAGTGGAAAACTACAAAGGTGGCCAGCGCATGCGGAAACATAAAAGCATATCCGATAAAATGTGTGAACTCAAAACCGTCAAAAAACAGAACGATCTCATCCATATAAACTGACAGTAAAGTGCACGGTTATGTCAGGAACAGCATGGAACAAAATTGGGTGAGGAATAACCCTGGTGAACGCCAATTGTTGTGGGGAACCGCCACCATCAACAGTAATCATCATCATCATCATCATTATCA
>NW_008751679.1:1170142-1193072 GCF_000715545.1 Opisthorchis viverrini | reverse complement strand
CGAGGGCGCAGGGAATAAGGCATTACTGTCTCATTCCTGATGCGGCTGCGCACAGCAGGTGCCTTTTGAGCAGCACCGGGCTCTTTGGTTTTAAAAGTATTTCGAGCGTATTGGATCAACAGTAATGCACCAGCAGTAAATACTGGTAACTGCCATACAATCATGAGGAAACAATGCACTAGTTAAGAGTTGAAAGAAAAAGTTCCATAGCTTAAGTGAAAACGGCTAACAAGTTTACAGCCTGGAACAGCGACGCGCTCAACACACCTGAGTAAGCCGCAATCAGTGGGATTGATCCAACGTTATTCATTTACCTCATTTGAGAAGAGCCAAGCAGTTGAGCTAGAAAGTGACGGCAAGGGCACTGCTGATTAAAGGGCATATCCAATAAGGCTTAGAACCAAAAACGCCCCGTTGTTAGTCATTTGGTGCATAACTGCCGTGCAGAGAGGAGCACGAGGGCCGAGATACTGTCAGCTTGTCTAAGCCTAAATAGGAGCAGTCGAGATGTCTGGACTGGGTTCGAAACACAGGCCTACCGATCAATAAGTTCGCGCCTTACCTAACCACTGAGCTACCTCGAGATAACGAAGACTGAACTTAATCGTAAGGTACCTTTGATCACCCCACTAACAAACGAATTTTTGGTTTCGTTTTGTGAATCATGAAAATCAGTTTCCGGACATTCCCAGTCGTACTTGCTTCCTCCATTTCCATAGCAATTTGACTCCACCAGGTCCGTCCATCCGAACGCTAACTAGACTCAGATAATCAGAGCAAGATACTGTGACTATTAGACGGCAGCATGTTCATATCCAGCGACATCAAGCCTGATAAGTGGTGTACTGTCGAAATGAGATGACGCTTGAAAGTAAAAGTGATAAAACACAATACTTCTAGATGGAGAGTGCGATGAGCAAGCTATATGAAGCTTTATTATCCGAGGTGCGGGCTAGTTGACGCTGGTTGACTGGTGTTCTCACGAGGGCAATAATTATTTGGTTCCAGCTTCAAAAACTGCGATGCATTGATGCTGGTCGCGTAGAGTCATAGGCAGAAAATGCGAACACATGATAAGTCAACCAGTGCAACCAATGCGGGTGATGGTGGTGATGATATTGATCAAATGGAGCAAACAGGAGAAGCGGTAGGAAGCCCCGGTAGATAAGGGTGCAAACAAAAATAAGGAATGCTCATCGGCTAAACGGACTGCATCCAAATTATATAAGCCAATGGTTCTGAGACTTGGGACGTAACTTGGTAGTTTGGAGAAACGGGATCCCTGAAAGTTGGATTCGAAAAATTCACTGGCGCGCTCATTTGTAAACAGGCAGATGTCAACTGCGGAATCACTCACAGGTTACTAACGCACGAGTAGTATAATGAATAGGTTCAGGAAATTCCGTGTTTGATTCCGATTGGGCATCCCAAAATTTGCTGACCGCCTACGTCTCATAATTTGTATTCTATGTGCAAAATAAATAAAGTGAAGAGATTCATTAAAGGCTTTCTTACGTTTAGTTGGCGTTGCAGTGGGGCTTGTCTCGTTGGATGAGCAAAATGCATCAGGGACACAGCTGGTGTTGATTTGTACGTTAGTCTCGCCATGATTCGACATCGAAGGATTGGCCGTAGCAGTGTACAGCAGGGTTCCGTCTGGGTTGAACCTCAACCAACGGACACGTGATTGGTTTGATACAAAGCGCCAGACGGACAGTTTCCGACCAGATACCCAGTCATAGAATACGACTTCCTGAGTCCTGATGTGAAAATGGACCATAAAGAGCGGCGTTTGGAATAAGTTATCGACCGTAGTCTCACAAACACTTGCAATAGACAAAATAAAATGCCAATCCTGAACCCCGCTGAGAATAAGTTACGAAACGAAGGTACGCGTAACAGTTGAGGCCACAGAAGAGAGAAGAGAGGAAATGTTTTCGATGTGCGAACATCACACACACGACCACAGTTGTTCCTCTCTATTCATGATTAGCTCTTCCACGTTCAACTCTACTTAACTTTTCGGAAGTGATCCTCCGTGGTTGACTGAACTATCAACAACACACTCGCCAGAATATTTCTCCTTTTGGTCGTTCTGTACTTCCGTCACCAAAACTGCCAAACTTTGTGTGACCATGAGCTTTAAAGCCAGGCTTGTAACAACGACAGTAATAATATATGAATAATAACAGCAAATTATATTATGACATAACCAGAGTGATATAAGGCTGATATGATGCGAATTCATTCGTCACCAAACATTAATGAACTTTGCACAGATGAACAGAACAGAGAAACTCATCTACAACGGTATTAAAGGACTAAATAGTCGGACGTACTTCCGGACTCTTCTTGAGCATCCACTGAACGTCTGACATTAACGGAGTAACAGCAAATCACTGAGTGCAAATGTACCGACCAGTTAATTGTGAGAAAAGGCGTTTCAGCCTGGTGCTGACAACTCGCATCAGCAGTATATACCATCACATGCATCCCCTGTCGACACACATCACAGATGTTTAGTTCTCTCCAACCTGGTTGATTGGGGAGTGGCTTCCAGAGCCTTCATTGACCACCTTGTTCATGGAGATATTTCTTCAACTGACAACAAAGACCCTCGCCACCGAATACACAGCTTTCGTGATATCAGCCTACACTTGGATTCTGCTGGTTTTCCTACCTGACTCCGACGCTCATAGGAAGTGGTCGAGGTCTCCTGCCTATCAGCGTAGTTTCAGCTCATTCCTGTGAGATTTTTAATTTTTTGTGTTAATCTCCTGCTTTTTCCCAGATGACGACAAACCAATTTCTTCACTGACAGTAACACGTGGACGTCGAACGTAAGTCAACACGAATGGGGACTTCTTCACAATGACTAGTGTTAAACCACTATGCGCTAACAACACCAGCGACAAGCTCACTTCCTCCTGACCCCAAGCCAATCCTCTGTAGTTTGACAACTGCAGTTTGTGAGGCCATTCGACTGCGGGTATGTACGGTGTAAGCCCTAACTACCTGATCCCTAGCAAATGCAATTTTCGAATTCTTCTCTTGAAATATATGGCACGTCGTTAAACCCATTTGAGGCCTTATTTTATGGCAGACGTTCATTCACGGCAACACACCAAGATACCAAAGATCATGAATGCAAATTAAAATTCAATCTGACCATTACAAAAATATGCAGAAACACCCAACGTACCAAGCTACGGCCAAAATAGGATGCACCGGATGGAAGGCCAAAGAAGCAATAGCGCCCGCATGTTTCCACTGTGTCGTATGGGAGATATTGCGGACCGGTTGGGGATGAAGAATGTTGTCTGCGAGACATTCTAGGTTCCATATCCGCAGTCCACCACCCAAACAACCACTTGCGAGAAGATATGGCTGTGAGGGATGAAACTGAAGAGAGATGAAAAGTTTACCGTGGTCATGAGGGCCAGGTCTCGTCCGATTGCGTGGTATTCGCACGGAAAATCCTCGTTATGGTATTTGCTTCACAATCGCACGACTGTTCAAAAACCCTAGGTACTCGTGATTTCCTTCCGATGCTTGGATAGGGACGCAGTCCGCTTGAGTGACAAAAATGTACAACTGGATTATTCAAAGCCACAAACCAGTGGCAGAATGTAGGAACGATGCACCGGATGTAAAGCGCATAATACAATTTCCTCTCAGCGCTCTTCTGGTCAGAGCGAAGAAATTGGTACTAATTCCTCAAGTGGTTAGAGTGCGGATTTACTGACTGGAAGGCCCGTGGTTCGAATTCGGCCTCTGTGTCTCGACTTCCCCTGTCTAGGTTTGGGCAAGCCGGCAGTATCTCAACCCTCGTGCTTCCTTCGGGTGGCATAGCAGCTAGGCACAGGGACGGTGTTACAGCTGAACGATTTTTTTTATTACTTTTTGTCCCAGGACGGACACCGAAGTAGCTCTCAGTCGGGATGGCTCAATTTCGACTGTTCAATCAGCGTCCACCACACGAACTCTTCCACCCGCAATTTAAGAATAGAGTATCAATAATAATTACCATCATTACCGCTCGCTTGACATCTCCACTCCTGTACGGAGTGGGAAAAGCAAAGCAACTGTGTTTAGCATAGTGCCTTACGAATACACTACCTAAAGCACTCAACATCCCTTTCCAGCCATTTAAAATCCCACTGATTTTTGTGTACACGTAAAACGCTACTCGTAAGACTGTTGAAAACCCTACGGAGTTTTCAGCTACTGTGTTCATACAATGTATTGCGATATCCCGAAAATCATACCAGCTTAAACGCGGGGCGGTCTTGTGCAACACATTCAGCTGAAGACCACCATAAACGAGAGACCCAGCTCGAATCATATGAATCTCTCGTCAAAACCAAATCAGTATACCGATGAGTGTTTAGCCAATGTACTTTTGCTGTCCGCTGCGAAACTCATTAAACCAGACGGGTGGTTTATGCAAATAGAAAATCGCTCAGCTGTAACACACATCGGTGCCTAACTGCCATGCCACCCGGAACAATGCCAGGTTACGCAAACGTAGGCAGGAAATAGAATTAACTATCAGTTTTGCGTCGGCTAGTTTCATGTCCGAAAACTAACGACCACTGACAAAGCCAACGTGATCTAGCATTTCCAACATTACACCGAGTATCCCGTTTATTTGACCACCTGATAACAAACTGTGGCCCATAATCGGCGACTAAACTGCCAATAATTTTCTACTATACATGGGCAGTGGTTTTTGACGGAATAGCGCCCTTTCCTTTGGAGGAACCTCTACAATGAACTTGAAAGAAGTTCCCTGTTCAGCTGTAGAACCCTTCCGATGCCTAGCTGCCTTGCCACATGGAGGCACGAAGACTGGGATACTGCCAGGTTGCCCAAGCCCAGGCAGGGGAAGGCGAGAGGCAGAGGTCGGGTTCGAACCACCTACATTCCGGTCACTAAATCCGCGCTCTAACCAATTGGTGCATCTCACTCCTGAAAAAGTAGTGTGATTCGATATCCATTTTGAGATCCTAACTGTATAGGCAAAGTCTAACAGAAGTTGAGTTCTCGCGGTTCCTGCTGGTTATAACGCAGCTATGCCTTGAAAGAAGTGGACCAACCGATTATCTTTTAAAGAAAAATTAATAATGCCACAGAAAAATCTGACGGAGTGCTACTAGAACGGGAGTTCGTTGTCTATATACAAGCAGCCCACTCTAAAGCGTCGTCGGAATATTGCACACAAAATATAGGATAAAATGTTGACAAAAAACAAAGACAAAAATTATGTATACTTAGCTTGCTAACTTTAGTCAGTGAATTAGCCACAAACCATGCACCAATGGGGTACGTTGGTCCCAGCTGCTGCAGAGTAAGTCATCAGAAAATGGGAGAGTGGGGAAGATAGTCGACCACTGAAGACAATGGCAGTCAATTAGTTCACAAAACTGGTGAACCACGCTTTGAAGACGATAGATTTGATACAGGAGCACCACCGACTGCGTGAATGAGCCATGTCTGCCAGTGTTAATGATAGCCGATGAAAAGAGTACCAGAGTCCTTATCAACATAAAAATTGATCTGCTGGTTGTTTGGTGAAAACCCCTCACTACGTTCACACTCGTGCCGTAGAGGACAGTATGACTTTGCCTCCAAACCGCTTCGCCTGAGTTATTAATTGTACGGGGGCCTGCCGCTCTTTGTCTGGTTGATCCGCTTTTGCCTTCTTCGCATGGTTGTATCTTGTGAAACGTATTACCCATAGTATAGCCCACGGGATCATTACAGCCCTCAAGCTCGAACATCACAAGGGGGCAGCTTTTGGTCGGGCAGGAAGAATCACGCGTTAGATTATTGGGAACGCAAGAGAACAAAATTTGTAGCTACCGGCTATGCCGGGGCGAGATGGCCCAAGTGGTTAGAGCGCGAATTTACTGACCGGAAGGTTCGTGGTTCGAATCCGACCTCCGCCACTCGACTTCCCCTGTCTAGGCTTGAGCAACCTGGCAGTATCCCAGCCCTCATGCTTTTTTCGGGTGGCATGGCAGCTAGGCACCGGAAGGGTGCTACAGCTGAACGCTCTCTCTCTCTCTCTCTCTCGGCTATGCCAAACTCCAGAACGAGGGCTTCCAATGAGATCGCAGAATGCTTCCTTCGCCTGGTGGCTAGTAAATATATCTATCACCTTGTCGATAATGACCTTGAGGAGGTTTCAGTCATACGTGCAGTCAGGATGGCATGATGGAACAAGAGGTATCAATTTGATCTATACAGATTTCCCCCTTCAGTATGACAGGGAAGAGCTTGATTGAGCTATCGTAGGTAAGATAGTTCACTGCGTCTCATAAAGGACTGTTATCAGAACAGTCGAAGAAAAGTGAGATCACCCTAGGACAGGGACGAGTGAGGCAATACACAGAGGACCCTTTCGAGGTGGATGAATGATGGAATTCAAAATATGGTCACACTAGGGATTGCGAACTGCCGCCGTGACTGTGTGGAATATAGGTGGAGCTCCTGGGATAAATAGTGATAAAAAACGACTCAGCTTCACTATTCCCCTACTCAGTGTCTGGGGCGAAAGTTAGTTATCCAGAATAGTGAATACTGAATCATGAGGATGCCCGATTTCGAGATGGATTTTGGGTTGCTACTTAGAATTGGAATGTTCAGATTATACCACTTGTCCATCGCAATGAGGTTAGCTGACTGCAACCCAGGATATACAGAAAATTCAGGAGTTTAGATGAACGACGAACGGTGGACAGTGGTGAACTGGTAGTAGCGATGGGTCCATAATTAAACGGACAAAATGAGACAACGCATTGTTGGGGGATTGCAGAAATTTACAGTGTCCCTGAGAGCAACTTCTTGTACCCTCGTGCCGATGACGCTTAGACCGAACCTGTCCGCCTTATGGAGTGTTTAGCACTAGTCTCTTTTGGGCCATACGCTTCTTGTGGGCGTGGTCACTGGAAAAAAAAACACTGATTTGGACTAAGTACCATGTCCGTAAGAGGTCTCATACATAATATTCGAAATTAAATGAACATCGTGGTCCTACAAAGAAACCTGATGAGCGACTCACTGAAATCGTCCAGGGTGAGCGTTCATGTCCCATGCATCTCGCAAGCAAACAGCCAGTGACCGCACAGTATATGCTGATTGATCTGTCACCGTGAGCGGCTGCCAGAAGCTTCTGTGTTGGATTGAGCCTCAGCAGATATGTCGACCGGCTGTTAGGGGAAGTGTCAGCTATGAATGGTTTGAGGTTTCGTGTACACGTTAACGCGTCAAAAGTCTTCTGTTGGGCAGACTGGAATGTTCGACCAAGCTCCCTGAGTGTCAAAAAATCCATGGGGCGGGAGACGGTATCGACGGTGCTAACCATGCTGCGGACGTTATACTGCGATGATACGGCGAAATATAAGTTAAGAGTAACAACAGGGAATCAGCCTCCAGGCTGCCAAAAGTCGGTAAATATTTCCATTCCAAAAACGCGATACACGAAAAACAAAGGAGGTCCCTCGCGAACGGAGATGGCCGAACGAAATGCCTCCCTTGATGCAGTAAAACAAATATGATAAAGGTAACCTTCAACAACGGTATGCAGTTAAAATTGTTGCTTTCACTCAGTTATTCACTAGCTTCTTTCCGCTTACTTCAGGCGTCATTTAGGTTTCACATCTGCTATCGAACTTAATTGTCGCAGGTCAGATGTTTTATAGCGGATGACGAAATCCCCCAGGGGGACGAATGAGGCCAGTCGGAACTAAGTAGGAAGTTTTCAGAAATTGAGGTGTGTTCGTTTACTTGGTGAGCTCTTCAAACGTGCTCGTAACGAACACTTTTTAAAAAGCTGTAACTGGGGACGATGGCCTCCTTCTGAACAGTCCCCAACATATGTTCACGGCGCTCCAGCAGGGTAGCCAGATAGGACTACAGTCTCTTCCACGGGGATGGATGGTTAGCAAAAGGCGGACAGCATAACTAATTATTGTTTTCCGGGTTGCGTGGTTACCGTAGCCAGAACGCGCGCTTTGATTGAGTCTCTTCCGGAGCAAATCAAGGTGTCTGTCGTGGTGGTGTTTGGAAAGTTGAACGGAAAAGTGGAAGGAGGCAGTTAGGTCGCCTCAACTGACGTTCGACCTGGATCGGCCAGACTCACCGTTGAAGTCCAAGCGACGGTCCACGTCCAAAGCACAATATGGGCGAGCCGCGACAATTTCGGGACGGCCCGGTAGTGTTCATAAGGCCAGAAACGTAGAGAGAGTTTCTGGGGCTCCATCAATACTGCTTGGGCACTAAACTCTCAAACTATCGTAAATTGGGGCTACTGGGTGGTTGAGAGGTTGCAGGTTGTAGGGCTTACCCGGCTGATAATTCCTCAGGAAAGTGCCTGTTGGAGAAGACAACTTTGCCTCAGTTGCGCGGAAGAACTTGGTGAGTGGGTGTTAAGGGAAGTGAATATACGTACGGTTTCGAAAGACAATTGGAAACTGGTGATTTCTTCAGAGACTCAGTGGGGGCCTCCTATTTAGAGATGACGGACGAGAGTTTGGGCCGGGGACAGTCCTTGTTCGGACCTTGAATTTCACTACTACATTGTTCGAAATCGGTTCTTTTTTCTCGTGCAAATTTATGGAAGAATTTTTCCGCTGTTCAATCTGTTTACAGAGTTAAAACGTGTCATTTGTTGAATTTTTTGCTCTAACATAATATTTGCGTGATAACCACTTCCAGCGTTCACTCTGTTCCCGTAGTGCGCGAATCCTAACCATGGCTCAAATCAATGCAGACTGTGCTCTGCAACCATATATGGACTACAACAGATGCGGGCAAACTGGCTGTCCGTCAAATGTAGGAACTGGTATGCATTGCCACGTCTGCAAGTTTGGATGGCACTTTAAATGTACGGGTTTACAGGACGACGAGGTAAGCCAAACAGCTAACTCTCCCATCCCGATTGTCTGCGCCAGCAGCCTCTACCATTAGGGTGCAATGAATGCAAATGAAAGGCAGCTCTCGGAATCACCAAGACAGGAAGCAGAAAAGTGTGCCCCAGGGGTCATTTCGGAGTCTTGTACTCATACCCGACGTATAGCTATCAAATCCGATGACCTTTTTGGTTGCACACCTCTCGGCCCTCCACCTCCGGGAGGAGCAGGGATGGTGTTAAAATGCTTGTCCACAAACTGCCCTCAGCCTTTTCAACAAACTTTGCGAGATCTAACAATGAGCTTGCCTTGAACAGCCGTCCATGATCGCACTTACGGTGACCTGGCTCACACCAGATGCTGATGACGTAGGCATCTCGACAGACGGCCACCCCGCCTTGGAGCTGACTGGAAACGAGGGAAAGCTGGCCGAGTTGCTTTATACTTTCATGCGGCCCCGTCCAACTACATTGTCTTTGCTGATACCGCTCCTGCACCTTTTTACAGTACCGTATGGGTTCATATTCTGCTGTACGGATCCGATTCTCTGATTCTTGGCGTAGTCTACCGTTGCCCCTCGAGTCCTCCGAAGATGACCAATTCCCCATTCAAACCACTGGGCAGCTCTTTTCCAGCTTCCACCACAGGTAATAGGTAGGTGATCTAAACGCTTCAATGGCCCTGTGGATAGGACTCCAGCGAAGTGGATCAAGCGGGCTTTTCGCAGCGGTACTGGCCAAAGTCGTTCATTAGAGTGCTTGGACCTAACATGTCGTTGCGCCCTCCTGATGCTGGACAACTACCATCCTTTCTGGATTCGGTCACCACCAATGAAAGGCTTCGTTGAGCAGGTGAGAGTTAACACTCCACTGGGAAGCCGTTAACACCATGTTCTGATCTTTTGTTCCATCTGCTGTCTTTTTGATCAAATTAAACTGGGACCAGCTTTAATGAAAAACTTATACGAGACGATGTTCCAGAAGGTTCACGGTCGACGCGATGTTTGTCCCAAAAAGAGCATGCAGCCGCATGGACAGCAAGGTAGCTAAAAGGATTCGGCGTCTTCTGGAAAAGTGGTCTCAAGTATTCTTCAAAAATTTGACCACAGGTGACAGAGAAAATAAGTTGGCTATGCGATATATACGAAACCGCTCTAAATCCCAAATACGTCAGTGCGATAGACGAAAACAAGTTACTATTTTAGACCTCGTTCGGAAAAGACAGAAATGCGCTGCATTAATACATTAGACATTGCCGCAAAAGTAGACCAACTGCAGTCTTCTCGGGGGACGTGGAACCTAAGAGCGACCCAATAGTGGTATCTGATGTCTACAGAGAACGCTGTGCAGGCCTGTATTATGCCCTTACGACCCCGTCACAGCCAGTCTTGGCAAGACGTAGCTACATCAGCCTCTCTTCGGAAGCGAACATTCGTCAAGTCTTGCACAAGCTCGACCCGTTTTGCACGTTATGGCCAGGCGAGGTCCATCCGGTGACCCTGAAGGAAAGGTCGTTCACGCTGGCAAAGCATTACTGTTTGATGTTTCGTCAATCGCTCGACGAAAGCCACCCTCCCTCTGCTTGAAAGGAAGCGATTGTCACGTCAATCTAGAAAACTGGTGATCGACAATCGCACGCCAGCTACAGGCCTACTGGCCTCACAAACGTGCCATGCAAGGTGACGGAACGCATTCTGAAGCGAATCAATCTAGAATAACTTACTACCAACGACCTTATATCCTCAGTTCAACATATATTTATCCCTAACCGCTTATTTGATGAACACGCTGGCAATAATTGGCAGCTCAACCCAACTCAAAGACAGGGGAATCACCAGATTCCATGTTTTTCGACTTCTCAAAAGCATCCGATCGAGTCTCACACATCCCACTTTTCCACAGGCTCGGTTCGTTCGGGATTCAATAGAAAAGTATACACTGGATTAGGGTATTTCATCTGACGGAAATTTCCAAATGAAAGTAGGCTCGGCCTACTCTCCGTCGGTGCCGGTCTTCATTGTAATTGTTCAAGCCTTTGTTTTGGAACAACTTCTGTTTCTGACGTCAACGACCTTCCTGAAGGTTTTCCAAGTTCACGTCCATCTTTTGTGGATTACTTGAAATCTCGGGGTCTAAATGCTAGTTCCCCCAAAGTGAATTCAGGTGCTGCAAAGCAGTAGTCGTTTGGCTGGCACCTTACCCCGGGTGACGAGACGTGTGCCCAAGTGCCGTTCAAGAACACTCAACGGGCGCCTTTGTCCTCCGTGGATTAAATTAACCAGAAGACATCATAAAAGTGGGTTGCACGGAGGATTTGGGTACCCGGTGCTCCTAAAAGTGTCCTCCTCACTGCACCATGAAAAATCAGCTCAAAAGCACTCGCAATTTGCGGATAATTCGGCACACCTCTCCCAAACTATTGTCATGGATTTCCAGATGCCATATGCGGCATGAGCCGAACCATTTCTTGAATCTGCTAAACAAGTCTTCCACCCAGCATACACAACGATAATCCTTATTCACCGTGTCCCATGAGCTGCTACGGAATTGATTGCTGACATTAAATTCATGGACTATTAAATGGGCCTCCCGGTGCTTGGCCTTTATACTTTGGGGTATCGTCACCGTCAAGGAGACATGATACTTACTGATGGCCTGTTCAAACAATGTCTGATCAACCACAAGTGGCCCGACTGCCACACGGCGAGGAGATGGTAAGGAGATTTTCAAGCTCATAATGCATAATTTTATTGGGCGCGTAAAAAGCTCTCCCTAGGTGGTTGTTCCCGCTGCATCTAGGATCAAGTTTAAAGCACCTTCGAAAGCTTTTTATCTGAGTCCTTGTGCTAACAAAATTGCCACCTAGCGCTGAGAACCAGAAGAACAGTGCAAAACCCCCATTAGCTCGTGTCTTTCAGTTTAACGGAGGCCACCGAACAAGTGTATGAACCTGACCTGCAATGCTTGAGTGAAAAAGCCTCAATTCTGTGCATACATCCGGTAATCTGTGAACTTTTGGACTATCGATGACCCGCCACAAAGTCCAAAGAAGAAAACTTCTGAGAAGACCGGTCGAAAGTATATTTTTGTAATTGTATTTGTGTATATATTGTGTATGTTTGCATACTGTACATTGTTTGTTGCATAATTCTGTATATTGGTACCTCTGAAACTCGGTCGCTTGGTCACTTGCGAGCTATTCGATATTCATGCACCCTGACGCCAAACTGCTTACGTCGATTAACCTGCGGCTGCCAGGCGGGGTGTTCCTGTCATACACACTCATCTTTCTTGATCTATCATACGCAGCTGCAAACTGCATTACCGCTATGACTCCATATTGCAGCATCACTGTTGGGTCAGAGAATACAGCAGGCTACTTCACTTACATATATTAATTAAGAGGATTGAAAATACAAGCAGTGTGTCCACAGTTGCTTGTACGCCATCATACTTGAAATTTGAAGGTCATGCCATTCTGTCAAATAACAATGGCTTTCACGAAAAACCCTGAAACAATTTTGGAAGTGACCCCTCATTGCGGAGTATCATTTGTCAGTGTAGTACAAAGCACTGCCACAGAAATTATTGTTCTCATCTAAGTGTTTGACAACGGTCGAACAGTCTTACAGTCAAGATTAGCCCAGGAGGCTGACAAGAAACAAAGGCAATAAATTTTCCGAAAACAGATAGGGGTCACGGATTTCAGTTAATTTTTCGAGTTGAATGATAATTTCCAACTTCATCAACTAACCTTTTGTATCAAAATAGGCCATCCAACTTTTTCTTCACCTAACTGGGTTTTATCCGTTGCAGTGAAATTCAGGGCCGTTAATTTATTGAAGCTCATTTTAATTTGTTAAACTTTAATAAACTTGAATGAACACCAGTCCATAAAATCCTCCAGTTGACCTACGTAGACAAGGCTTTTTTGGTGCGATGATTTACACATTCTCCCAGTATATTTATCAGCAGGCGGCCGGCTACGTCGAGCAACAACTTCGGGAAAGCCAGGCAGTCAATATGGGGTCACGGCAAGTTTCACTTGAAAAATTCAATAGGCGCTAAACCCAGTATGTTGTTCAGTCGATGACAGCGGTTTTACTGAACGTGCCAGAATTTAAAGTCCTAGAATGAACCAAATGAAAATAGCCGTGGGCTAGACGCACGCCGAAAACGGTCGCAGTTGAAAGTTGTTTAAATCTACTCAATCCACACGATATTCAAGACCCGGGATATTCATATTTTAAATGGCTGCTATGGCTGGGCTGAGCAATGCGGAGGATGATTTTGTGGGGAATTTAGCTCGTCAAAGTTTTTTTCTCGTTCAAGGCATTTCAAGTCGCTTTGAAAGAGTACCAGACGAAACATTTCGTTGTTTTCGTCTGTATAGACTCCAAAAAGAGCAGCAATTCGCTACTTTTGTATGAAAAAGCCTCCTACCGTTGCAGCAGACATCCCTGCAGACGAAGCAGAAGCCGTGGAATTCGTCGCACCTAGTAAGTTAATGGTTGACTGTGTATACGTTGTAGCACACGTCGTACTGATTGTCCGGCAAGGTTCCACGTTCGCCGGTACCATGACTGCTTGAGGGTTACTTCCTACTACCTGGAGCACAACCATCCACGCAGCAAGTTTATTTTTGACAGGCTCCCCATCAACCGGCGACTGACAAATGATGAATTAAAGGAGTGTTCTACCCTTTTGAAATACGGTGCTCCGTCATCGGAAATTCGGCAGTACGTCGCCGACCACTTTGGAAAGGTACTCACTATCAAGGATGTGCGTAACTATCGCGTCAAGTGTCGACCCCCATTGTTAAGTAGGTCGTTGGTTACCTTTTAGTTGGTTTCTTAGATGACATGTCGTCCATCATAGCCAAGTTTCGAGAGTGCGGTCGCGTGCTGCTGGTGGAATCGGAGGGTGGCAGATATAGTCACCTGTGCTTTTCTCGAACGCAGCAGATAGCACTCTTTAGACGTTTCCCGGACGTTGTAAACGTTGATGCTACACACGGTACTAACCGTCTTGGGTAAATAAATTTCGAGCCACTGACGTTCGCTGTTAAGTTACAAGCTTTATACATTCCTTGTGACAGATGGCATGGGGATCGGTCGACCCGTAATGTATGCCTTTGTCGAAAGCGAGCATTTTGCGCCATTGCGCAAGCTGTTCAGCTTGTTCAAGGATATGATGGGTGGACAATATGCAGTCAAAACGTTCGTCATGGACAAAATGACTTCACAGATGCGGGCTGCCAAAGCTGTATTTGGCTGCGACGTAATGCTGTGCTATTTTCACGCACGGCAAGCCATCCGGAAGCACGTATGTTTCATAGCTTTGGTGTAACTTTTGCAGACAATTTCCAACCACAGTCGACACATATTCCACCGCATGGCCCGCTTTGATAATGCAGCTGAGTAAGTGACTGTGCACCAAACACTAATCCCGTAGATTTCGCCACGATTTGCAAATCTTGAGGCGAACAGATCCTAGTTTTGTCTCTTATTTGACTGCCCACTGGCTCCATATCACTCGAAAGTGGGCCATTCATGCACAACGTGGGTTGGTACATTTTGGGAATGTGACCAACAACCGCCTGGAGAACGCCAACGGGCGTTTGAAGAGGCGCGTGCATCACTCAGATAGCCTAGAGCATGCCGTTCTGAAGGTCGCTCATCACAGCGAATGGCTAATGCGGGAATATGAAATGCACACCACTTATTGTTGTGACCGTCGAGAAATTCGGGAGGGAGATATCTACGTTCTACGTGTGGTTTCCCGGATGACGACATACGCCGCTAATCAGGTTCTCAGGCACATTGGAATATGCACGCCAAATCTGCTATACAAGCAGACAGATCGCTTCAAGGTGAGAAGCCCGTTGTTAGTAACAGTCAGTTTGTGGCACAAACCCCCAAATGTTCTCAGACAGTAAACACCTCGGCCGGAACCTGCACGTGCATATTTTACCAATCAATGTGGCTGCCTTGTGTACACCTATTTTCAGTATTCAGAGGCCACTCGTTCCCATGCGGTAAGTTGATTGATCGAACATGCAGTGTCTAGGTCAATTTCCAATCCATCAAAGGTGGCTTGCCGAATATAACCTACCGGAGGAAGGAGTACCTTTATCTCTGGTTCCAAAGCCAGATCCATCACCAATAGAGCATTTGCACAAGCAGCTTGATCGGTTGGTTGGCAAACTGAAGCTGCTGGATCCGCGTAAGGCTGCTGGGTGCATGAAGCGTCTGATTGTCCAAAGCCAGCTGATGTTGCGTCAAAATGCAATTAGTGCACAGGACAACCAGCCTCTGGTGTTAGATGGCAACCGCAAACAACCACGGTGGCGTTCGACGTCAAACGACGCTGTTCCCTGTGGTCTCTGTGGCCAGCCAACTGACCCTGCTGATTGGTGGTGTCAACGTGATCGACTTCCATATCACCGTTATTGCTGCGGCAATGAGCCCTGCCCGCTGTGTGGAGAAGATCTTCAGGCGAGTCCACCAAGTGAGTGCACATGTATAAATTAAAATATTCCCATTAGTTGCCGATCAGTCTACCTACCGTTCAGCTAAAAGAGCTTGCTTTGATGTTGATCTCGATCGGTCCATGGAGGAAAAGCCGAGTGTGCCCCGTAAGACAGTCGCAATCAAACTGTTTTGTCCAATTTCGGAGTTGATGGAGACCGGTAACTTGAGGCCTAATTTCTTAGCACACGCGTTGCAGACTTCGCTTTCGAATCCCGTGATGACGAGCAATTCATGTGATTGTAACTCGAAGGCCTCGAATGCCGAATCAATGAACCCATGCCGATCCGCAACGACTATACATTTATCCCTCATCTCGGTGATGGGAATTATTAACCACTAGGTGAGCAAACAAATAAAATTCCATTACACCCAGATGCTTAAATGCTATTCCAGAAGGTTAATTGCTTGCCCATTTTCCGTTTCAGAATCCTTGTCCCGTGAAGTGGATCTTAAGAACATGAAAAATGGAGCGACTACCAATTAAGCTTGTATCAGTGATGCCAATGAACAAAATGCAATTCGCCAATGGTGTTTTCGTAAATTCATGGCGGGCGCATCATCAACGCGTGGAGTTATGAGTACGGAGTGCCGTCGTTGGCGATTGTATTACGTTGCCGTGCATAGGTGAGGCCCCATTATATGCGTCGCGAATAGCAGTTACGCTAAGTAGCCGAGGTGAACGACAGCTCATTGTTTCGGGTAATGGAGGGAGTGGTTGAGGGGGTACAATCAAGAGTAGGATTTGGGAGCGCGCTATCAAAATGGGTGGTGATTGCATTTTGACTGGCGATGACCACCGTTGATCGTTGGGTTAGTCTATTATGTGTTATCGGGGCATTATGGTTAGCTGCGAGCATGTGTGCGGGTCTGGCAGTTACCATATGCGGTCACGTAGGTTACGTCAAATACAGTTGCGATGTTTACTGAAGGTAGCAAGCATAAACGGCATCGAGTAAGTATGAGTATGACGATTCTTAGCGTCCATTGTAGACATTGGATGAAAAGTTGCCATTCACGTTATCATCATTATATAAAAGTTCGCGTATGTGTAATTTTGACCATTTGGTTACGAAGCCGGGTTTGGCGATGACTATCACCAAAAAACTTTGTTTGCCGTCGAACATGCAGTGTCTTCCGGGTTATGTTGGCCATTGTTTTCAAGTCGGCATTGCAATTTCAAATACTTGTTTTAGCAGAAATGGGCGATACACGCGTAACACTCTTTAAAGTGCACTGAAACTTGTAAAAGCTTCTGTTTATTTCTCCATGATTCAGTTTCGGCATTAACTGGTTTGCCTTCTGTATGTGCTTTTTCGATGGTCATGTTTAGACTCCCGGACGTTTGCCAAATGTGTTCTAATAAGGTTATGGTTACTTCAATGCAAAAACCGGGAAAAAATTATTTCCCGAGTAATCGGTGACGAAACAAATCTGAATCAGTTTTTTAAAAATGGAGGGCGGTAGATAATCGCAAAAAAACGAGGGAAAATAATAGTGTGGAGTTAAGTCGCCATCGCGTAAAACATACAAACATTTACAATTAACCTCCGTTGTTGGCAAGCACTGTTTCGAAAATTAAACGAGAAAACGAGAAAAAATAACCAAAATGACCTCCAACGCTTGGTGCACTTGTGGAATGTCGCAAGTCGTTTGTAAGTAATTTTTCTGTCTGCGGCCATCTTTAAAACCATACCCTGAAGGTTGGGGCTCCTTGTTTATCTCGCGTCTTTAGACAAATCGGAGTTTCATTGTGTCTTCAAGTGACGCACCACTCAACCACAGCCGGAAGGGTAAAAATGTTGTTCAAAAATGTCATATCATGGTGCCTGCACGGCCCAATTGTCACATCAGACTTCCGACAAATACGTCAACCTCCATAACAATCGAGCACCGAATGTTCACAACATAAAATTAATTTACTTATCAAGCCCCTCCTTCGTTCCGAGAAACAACGAGTTTAGGATTTCCACAGAAAAAGAAGGAAATATGTCCAAGATAAAAAAGTTTCTTTCACGGCAATCATTTGAAGGGTTGCAAAAATTACTCCGCCGCCATAAAACTAAATTTTATCATGAAATCTACTGACTCTTGATCATCGACTACGTATATGCACGACAGAAACCCCTGGGGTGAATTTCAGTACAGTGGTGGAAATTCATTGAAATTTAAGATTGCATAAACATAAGAATAAGTGTTTCATTCTTTTACAAAAGGTTTGCTCTCCGTGCACTAATGTTTTTGGCAGATTTCTGGTTTACATTAAGAACTAGTAAACAAACAGTAATTCTGATCGAAAACCTCCTAGCTTCCTTTAATTGACACGAAATTCTTTACTTTATTGTTGCTTATTGGTTAAAAGGCTTTGATGTGTAGAAGTAAATTTTCTTGCATATATATTTTTTTTATTGAAAACATCGATCATCATCGGTCGATCATGTATCATATTATTTTACTGTGACATAGAGGGTGGTGCAGGAAGCCTACAGATTGTGCTGAGTTCCTTGTAAGTGTTGGCGAAATGCTGCCTCACGGTGTATACATCCCCTCATCTACAGTACTTGTCGTTGATCAACGGTGACCTCATGGTGCTAAAGCTAGCGCCCATACGGGTATATTTTCTCAGGAATGTCTGTGCGAACTATAACTGAAATCTTCTTAGGTGGACGGAAGCATAAATTTTTCGTGCATGGTTACAGATTTTGTACGCTCTACTGGCACGCTAACAGAAATTATATTGTCGCACATTACATCTTCCTTGATTGCAGGCTGTTGAAAACTTGAGTGGCCATTCTACACATATTACGGATTAAATCATGGAGCCAAATAGAAACAGTCAGCCCAATGGTGATGTCTGTCTGGTTACTTTCCGGACAGACTCGGTCAGCCAGCTCGACGAATTCAAAGATCGGAGAGCATTTAGACCATTTTCATCAGGACCGCTGTAAGTCATCCGTGTTCTCATACTCTCGTGCATTCGGCTTTGTGGTGCCACCCGGAAAGGTTTTTCTTCTGTTTCTTTGGTTTTCGGGTTAAGGTGTGATGATTAATTCCTTATGTGGATTTGACGAAGGCAATCCGAATCAAGATGCTAGAAACCATGTATTCTCTCGGGCTTCAATAGGACCTACTTTACTTTTCACTGACAATGCAATTTCTCAGAGTAAAATTGTCAGTCAATGTGACTCGTAGGGCGCTACGGTGAGAGCTTGTTTAATGAAGCTGCACGTGCCAAAATAGTCATGCGGAGTTTCAAAATTTGTTGGCGCATAGCGATGTAGCGATTTTTACATCAGTGTAGACAATATATGAACGGATCGTTCAGCAGATAAGGCATTATCCCGTGCTACGCTCCACAAACTGTGGAGCAGCATCTAGGGTCAAAGTGATGGTGTATTTACATTCCATTAAATGTTTGATCGCCAACGCATTTATTGCGGACTAGCGAAAAACATCCACTATAGGCTTGATAGGGCTGTTGCCTCTAGACGAGTTGAATCTTCCAGTCATAACTGGTCAATATTGAACACTCCCAGTGTCCGAAAATATTATTTGCACTGTACGGTTTCCTATATTTTGTCGTGTCCGATTCCGATGACCCCTTTAAGGGTTGTCACGAAATTTTTGGATCGCTAGTGCTATACACTCCCTTCGTTTTGCTCGGCTTTGCCCCTACAACCATTGTAGTCTGTATCCTCCAAATGAGCCTTCATAGTAGAATGTGTTACGCATCAAGGCACCTCAACAATAATATACATGCCTTGGTATCTGTTTTTTCTGCGTATCCTTCGAAATCCGCAACAGTCGCGGCTTGGTTTTAGTAATTAAGCTTGCACTGACTCAGGGTACCAATGAATAGAAGATTTAGGATATAATGAGCCACATATAAGGCGTACTGTAATTAACCGTGATGTAATTTAAAAAGTATTTCACAAAGAGACTGGACCTTACCGTGATGTGACGGTTTGTGTACCTCCGCGGTCTACTGAGCTAACATGGGGAGTATCTCCGTGACGCTCACGGAGTCTCTCATACCAGGTTGGTCAATCGTTAGAGGTCTGACAGTCTCCTGGCCATTCAGGTTGGGGGTTGGAACATGTGGCCGAATTGTTCGTAGAAATGGCGTGCATTTGTATTTCTCGCCAAACACCGCTGCCTTGCGGTCGGGCGTTTGAGCCAAAGGCTTTGTTTGAGGATCCAAATCCTTCTTCTGTCTAAGTGTGGGCAGTGTCTCAGCCCCCGTTCAACCATGTACGGCAATGAAGCATCGGTGTTGAACACTGATGTCATGCTGTCGACGATTGTGATATTGAAGTGAAAAAGTCTGCGGTTGATCGACGAGACTCGGTTTCATGGTTCTTGACCATAAATCCACTGGCTACCGAAATTCTGTGGAACCAGTTGTTAAGTTTCAATCACATTTTGACATTCCCTGCACTAAAGTGACGCGGATATTCGTTTTTTCGTAGGTTACTTATCAGTGCTGGATGATAGAATGACATTTGAAAAACGCAAGTGGTATACTCTAGTTACTTTAAAGCTGTTTAAAATTCGGACGAGTTGCATCATTTCTCGAATTATAATTAAGCCAAATAGCCAAATAGCCTCATAGACCACTCGCGCGGTACGTTCGAAATCGGTTTCGTTTTTCCCTCGTGCAAATTCGTGAAAGAATTTTTTCGTTGTTCAATCCATTCACAGAGCACACACGAATGATTGTTGAATTTTATTATTCTAACAAAACGTTTGAGAGATAACCCTTTATACTTTGAGCACACTTCCTATTTCACATCTAGTCCGAAACATGACATCAACTTATACCGATTGCCCTCTGCAGCCATTGATAGACAACAACAGATGTGGGCAAAATTGCTGCCCGTCGAACGTCAAACGCGGTATTCAATGCCACACCTGCAAGGCCTGGTGGCATTTCAAACGTACGGGTTTACAGGACGAACAGATAAGCCGACTAGCCAACTTTCCTGAACCGTTTGTCTGCGCCAGCCGCCTCTACGTCAAGGGTGCAATGCATACCTCAGCGAAGAGGAGAGTCCATCAAAACGGTAATCAATCCCCAGTGCAGATTCAGAAAGACCACCGTCGGTGTTCCGCCTTAATTGTGATACTCCAAGCGAAATTAGAGCGTCTTTCAAAGGCACCGGAGGACTCAGGCGCTAAGAATGAAGCGACCTGGATGAAAGTTGGCAAGGAACTATCCCCGCTGAACCAATACCTCGCGATATCCATACCGGGCCCCATGGCTTCGCCACAGCGTCTCTAGTGTACAGGCGCCTAAGGGAAAACAGGCTGATAATCTGGGGATCATTCTCCGGAAAAATCACGCCGGCGAAGCTGGCACAGTCGATCCTTAGCACGCCTGATAAATCGCTCCACGCAGAATGGCTACGCCAGAAGGGAAGTAAGCGAACTCTTCGACTTCTAGTCACTCCTTCTTCTCCATCCGACGTACAGGAGATCTTGGAGCGGGCTGGCAGCATTCAAAAGGCCAACCCAATGATCGGGCGCCTATCTGAGGATCGTCCTCTAGACGCGCGTAAGTTTGGTTATAGCAGGTCAGGAGTGGAAGCACGAAACAGGCTTCCACCGGGCACCAAACTAGACGACCCCAAACTCATGACGAAGCCGATTGTAGTCACATCCCCCTGTGCTCCCGAAAGCAGGCCGACGAAACCAGCTGCGCCCCCGGACAGCAGTTTTTATTCGACCACCACAGGCCTATCGCCCATCAAAGGTAGGGACGCCCTGGAGGAGGCAAACCCCACATGCAAGCAGCGCCCAAACTACGTGGACCTGTCAACGCTTATCTCCGTATCAGAGGGCATAGCTGCAGCCGTGCACTCGTCAACAAAATCACGGCCTCTGAATTGGACTTAGTCAGATGTGCGGGGACAACAAACGAAGCCAATCTCCAGCTCCATTCCGTCAAAAGCGGCCTGTGCTTGTGGACCCAACCGTCGCTCAGGACCCCAACACCCGAAGCCATAAACATGACTACAGCCATCCGGAAAATCCCTCGTACATCCTGTTAGCCACGCTGATCGCTGACGGATCGGGTGTTCACAAAAGCACGAACGAAGAGCGACTGCAGCCAAACAAGCCACATAAAACTCGCCAGATTGGAAAACTGCTGGCTAGCTTCAAGGTGCAGTCCTCCGCGAAAACGAGCCTCTTTGGAGCGCCACCAAAATCATTTCTTCAAGGTGCCATCACCAAGCGCTCAGGGCCTCACAAAGACACTTTTCCGGCCAAACCGCGCCAAAACGCCCAAGGATCCAGTAAGGCGGGATCTTGCAGCAAACCTTTGATCAACAGCAAATCTGGTCAACGAAAAGAGGATGATGAAAAAGCTACAAACAGCATCGGTCGAAATTTTCGCCCACGCGGAAAATACTCCGTCCCACAAAGCCAAAAGGTCCGAGCAAACCGAGCTCCCACGGAACGAAAAAAACCTCGCAGACGAAAAAAACCTCGCAGGCGAAATGCACCCCCATTAACCACAAAGACAGGAAGCAGACAACATCACTCCGTCCCAGCCAAAAGGTCCGAGCAAACCGAGCTCCCACGGAACGAAAAAAACCTCGCAGACGAAAAAAACCTCGCAGGCGAAATGCATGCACATTAACCACAAAGACAGGAAGCAGACAACATCGTCCCAGAGTCCCCCTTGGAGCCTTGGACTCATACTCAAACCCGGTGCACAACTATTAAGTCTGCTAACCACCCTGGTCACTCAACTCTCAGCTCTTCACCCTCGGAGGCAGCAGAGACAGTGTTGAAATGCTTGTCCACAAACTGCCTCAGCCTTTTCAACAAACTCGGCGATGTTAAACAGTCAGCTTGCCTTGAACAACTGTCCATAATCGCACTCACAGAGACCTGGCTCGCACCAGACGTCTCTGACGCGGAGATCTCGATAGGCGGTTACTCTATTTTTCGAGCTGACTTAAAACGAGGGAGGGCTGGTGGGGTTGCTCTGTACTTACATGCGGCGCTACCATTCCCGATTGTCCTCTCTGACACCACCCCCGCACCTTTTTGCGATGCACTGTGGGTCCAAATCCCGCTGCGCGGGTCCTATTCCCTCCTTCTTGGCGTGGTCTACCGTAGCCCTTCGAGTCCTCCTGAAGATGACCAAGTCCTTATACAAACCCTTGAGCAACTCTCCTCCAACTACCACTTCACTCTTCTCCTGCTGGTAGGTGACTTCAACGTCCCAAAAACCTCCTGGATGGAACTCCAGCGCGTCGAATCAGGCGGACTTTTTGCAGCGGCGCCGTTTGAAGTCGTTCAGCAGAGCGCTCGGACCCAACATGTCGTTGCACCCACCAGAAACAGCGCAGGCCAACTACCATCCCTCTTGGATTTGGTCATCATCAACGAATGACACTTCGTTGATCAGGTAACAATTAACGCTCCACTGGGACATGGCGACCACTGTGTGCTGACCCTTGATTTCATCTGCTAT
>NW_008751679.1:1153667-1169284 GCF_000715545.1 Opisthorchis viverrini | reverse complement strand
CCAAATGGATGTAGACGCTGCCAAGCAGTGGTCGTTGGACTGGCACCTTCTTCTGAATGATGAAAAGTGCGTCCATATGTCATTTGGAGGAGACTCAGCGAATGCCTTTGTTATGCATGGTGAGAAAGGACCAGAAAACATCATGAGGATATATGCCAAAAAGGATTTGGGCATCTGGGCCTCTTCAAACATGTCCTTCTCACTACACCATGAGAAATCGGCCCAAAAGGCATTCGCCGTTTTACGGATGATCCGACGCACCTTCTCCCGTATAACTCGCATGGACTTCCAAATACTATATGGGGCCTACGTCAGACCGCTCCTGGAGTACGCCAACCAAGTTGTCCACTCAGAACGCACGAAAGACGTTACCCTCATTGAGCGTGTCCAGCAGGCCGCCACGAGAATGGTTGCCGGCCTCAAATCCGTGGACTACGAAACGCGTCTCGCGATGCTTGATCTCCTTCCCCTGGAGTACCGTCGCCTCCGAGGGGACCTAATTCTTTCTTATGCCGTTTGAACAATGCTTGGCAAAAAGGTTTTTCATCCGGCGGGGACATAGTAAGAAAATTTTCAAGCCCAGAGCACACACAGTCATTAGACAAAATTTTTTCTCATTTCGGGTAGTAGGTGCGTGGAATGACCTTCCTCCGACGGTTGTCCACGCTCCTTCTAGAACCCAGTTTAAAACACTATTAGACAATTATTTATGCGAATCCTCGCGCTGGCAAGCATACCGCCCCGCGCTGAGGACATAAAGAACAGTGCTACACCCTTTTTTCACTTATGCCTTTCAGGTGAATGACAGCCACTGAACGACAAGAACAAGACCGACCCGGGAAACTTGGGCAAAAGCCTCGATCCTGTGTATCAATCCGTGAATCCGTGAATCCGTGAATACAATAAGTAGTCATCTGCACGTGAAATATGATTGAAATTTTCCTTTTTGTCCTTTTACGACGTAGTTTAGTATCTTTTCTACTTTCGCGCCGTTTTGTGCGTAAGGAAAGCCTGACTCACGATATAGATCTGGGAACTTTAGCATTGGCAGTCGTGGAAATTTAGAATTTCAGCGGAGAATTTCCTCCGGGGCGGGTAAAGTTTGTGTAGACTAGAGTGGACAAATTCAACTAAAGACCCCTGATCTCTTCTGTTCTCCGGTTTTCCGTGTCACTGTCTAGAAAAAATAGACGGACAAACGTGGGATAAACACCTGAATAACAGTGCTGGTGAAGGTGTTCTCAAAATGCAGAGCTCACTAGCATCTTTATATGGTGAATTACCGAAACTTTCCACTTCGTGCTGTGACCGAAGTAAAATTCACACTGAAGAACATATCAAACGATGTCAAGTATTCTTCACAGAAAATCATTCACTAGACTCCCGATTCCCTGATCTTATTGATATCCACGATAAAAACTGGTGTTCAACCGCGGGAACGCATTTCAGTGATTTACAATTCAGAAAAGATTGCACTCGGGTGGACAAAGTTAGAGAGCGAGTCCCAGAAATCCTACCAGCTCAGACAAAATATGCCGTCGTTCTTGCTCCGGGCGCCACAAAACAAGGAAATCATTTAGAAAACCAGCATGGTGCACCATTCCGGCTCCTTTTTGAGACCAGCACATTAGATCTCCCACACCAACGGTAAGTTATGCATACCCTGTTCCAGTGCACTGTTCACATTAAGTGCATAATTTGCGGGCGCCCCAACGTTTGATTACACGGTCCATAAAACCATGAAGGCAGTTGGAGTATTAGATAAGTCGAAGTGTACGGCTTAGAAACTGTGTGCCGGTTGAATACAGAGTGCAGTATTTTCCCATTCTTTATTGTGTCTTAGTTTGTCAGTGTTCAGACGCGACGCGTAGGGTAATGAATCACTGGGCTTCGCCGGATGCACTGATTAAATTGTCCACCAGTAAAAACAAAACAACTTCCCCTTTGCGAGGGCCTTAAGACTACAGTAACACAAGAAAGACAACGGACACCTTCCGCTTCTTGCTTAGTGACTGAGTGGTCGAATGAATACGGAAGAAGTGACTGACATCGTCGAGATTTCCCCTCGCTAATTTGGTCAAATTTGCCGGGGCTGGGATATGGTCTTTTTAGAAATCTCGTCGACTCTGTTATGCAAGCGTAAATCCAATGTTTGTCCACCCATTTTCGCCAGAAAATGACATGGAAAACCGGAAAAAAGAGGCTTTTAGGGGCCTTTGAGTGAATTTGGTTCACACAAACTTCACCCGCTCGTTGTTCTCCTTGTCAGCAGTAATTCCGTAACTGACTTAAACACCATCCACCATCATGGATACTGAGTTTTTCTGGCGCATGGTTAAAAGTGAGGGATAGTATTGAAAACTTACCATGTTTTTTAAATGAACGGCTGTTGGGTTTGCATAGTCCGTCAATAAAATAATTCCCGGGAGTATCAGCAAAAGATTTTGGGTTGCAGTTTGCCCTTTGGGGTCTCCAGGAACACAATGGCTAATCTGATAGATCTCTTCAAAACCGTAATAGCTGAATATTTATCACCAGAAGGATTTTGTCTAAGTGATTCGTACATAATGTCTGTTTCAGAATTTCTTCTCCACTGGTGGTAAACGAATTTTTCTGTTTGCCATTTAATAGGGGTCATGGCCTAATCCCTTCTTTTTGGTAACATCTAAATTATGTACCTCCAGTTTTGTCTTCATTCTTTGAGTGAGCCTTGATAAGCAATTTAAGGTGATGGTGGCTGAGTCTGTGCGGTTCATGCAAACACTCCGGAATACCTTCAGCATTCCAGTTAGGTCATGGTACATTACCTGTAACAGCAAACGGAACCTATCCATCGGCATCCAAAACTACAATTTGCGCTACGAGGGTAAAGTACCACATACTAACTGTCAACCAACCACACGTTTCTGAGAACAGCTTTGTCATGGGCCAAAACTTGCATTTTTAGATTGCTTTCAAAACGCGATCCCCTTTTTCTATTCCACTCAGCAACGCTCTCCCCACTCCCTTACCTGAATAATCCAAAATTCATACGATCATGGCTAAGCTCAGAGCCTATCTAAATAGGATGAAACGCTAAATAGCTTCCTTCTAAGTCATACAGCAATTAAGTTTCTTGATTACTGACGCACCATGCGATCCGTCAAATTCCAAAACACGGCACTTCTGATTGAAGCGTTATCCCCTGCGATTTGTCAGCTTTTGGACTGCCTTCACCTGATCGCATCCCATTTGAGCTCACACCAACTGCTCTCTTGACGGCATGTAGCATGCACAATTCGACGACTCTAAAAGTTGATAACGTCCTTGCATTGCCAAAATGAACGCAATTCGGGGAAGAAATTGATGTCGTACGTCTACTGGATTCGCAGACAATCCTCTCCTCTACCTTAAAACTATAAACCATGAAGGCTTCAGCTGTTCGTACTCGACTGCAGAAACAGCTTACCAAACCCCCACCACCTAAATCCCTAAAATCAACAACCGGAAACGGTCAAATGGGTCCCTCTTACCTCCATCTATCTAAAGCAATTGGGGCCGTCGGCGTCATTCAGTCGCAAACTTCAAATACAACCAACCACGTGAGCAACTACGCAAGTCGGATCGCCGTTCGCGCAAGCGCAGCAACAGCTGAAATGGCTGATCGACCTGGCCGTTTATGCACGAGCACCAGATTTCGTCGGACTTCAACCGCCTCAGACAACACTGAAACTGGTTTTAGGCCAGTCGGACGTCCAACTCGCCCTGATAATGCTGAAGGTGACATGTTATTCCCAATCTCCCAAAACCACTTCACTGTCCCCTTGAGGTCTTCATACTGTAACGCTGAATAGTACTTTCGCGCCACACAAATCATCCCGTCGGCTCCAGGCCGCAACCCCCTCATGATCATGAGCTGTCCACTTCCACCACTAGGGGGCCACCCATGTGAGCCTCGACCTCCATTACGCCAACACGACTGAACGTTGATGTAACAGATGCTGTACCTCATCAGCCCAGACCTGAGGCTGCGGTCAGGGATGATAGCACAGGTTCTTTCCTCACACCCGCTGGCTTAATGACACTCCGACTCCACACCGGAAAGCTTCCTCAAGATCAAACGCCAAAGCCCCATACCATAATGACATTGAGGTGGCCGTCATAAAGAATTAATCGACCCAGTCTGTAACTCGTTGTCCAGGGACCCCTGCTTCTGCACCACCTCCAACCCAACACTGTCTCCGTACCCATCACGTTACATCCAAGAACCCTATTCACACACATCTTTCACTTCTCCTACCTCATCCACCAATTCAAGAACTCCTGATTGCCCGTCCCTATTTCTTTCCACACTGAGCTCTCTGGGCCTAGTAACTTTATACTGGCCTGTTTTTCCGGGTACCTTATACCTGGTGACCGCCAAGTCCCCACCCCGTATTATCCCAACGGCTCTGTCTAGTGGCTGGTGCACTATGGCCTGGATACAACTAACAAAAACCAAACTGAAGCCGGCGTTTTTCAATACTATAATGCGATATATGCCGATGTGATGACGTGCCCCACTGCCCACCAAACGCTCACGACAACATCGCGGTACGCTCTTGCTTGACACGGTGGCCCACACCAATGATTAGTCGCCATTAAGCCATAATGCACTCACTCTGAATATCAACATTCCATTTACGCTGTCCTATTGATAACTGTCATTTTTACCTGCCTCCACCTCGACCTGCCTCTACCACCGTTAGTTTGCTGTTCGACCGTCCGAATCAGCTGAGTTGTCTTACTAGCTCAGCTTTCCTCCCGACCGGAAAAAAGATATGGTAGCTGGAGTGTTTTAATAATACACAAGCTACGTTTACGACTGCTCTGTGGTTTTCCACCGTGCAGATCTGGTGGCATGCATGAGGGATAAACACCTCGTGTGGTAGTTGGGCACGTCCTGCAGGTAGGGACGCCATGTTGCGTTACACCATGGTGCGCTCGTGTATCAGCGTTCGTATACAGTGTGAGTGCATCGCCCACCGTCGGCGGTGGTGAACCTGGTCTCTACATCAGAAAATCCACAAGAGTACCACTGTTTTCCGTCCGTCGCAACAGATGTTGGACTCCTCCAGGTTGCGTCATTTATCTGGCAGTGGCATAAACAACAGATGGTAAAATACTGAGCATTCGTCTGTCAATGAAGATTCTTTAAAAACATATGAGATAGTCTGAAAATACGTTGCGTTGCCCACGGCCCAGCATGTTATTCTGTAGCTGCCTTCGCCATGGTTTAAGTGGCACCGCACCAAAGCCCACCTCGTCAGTCGAGCAAAACAATTCTATTTACTACTTCCAAGAGTGGATACACAAAAAAACTGAATAAGACATACACAATGAAACTCCCGGACCCTCCGCTGCCAGCATACAAGGCTAGTGCCCAAAGGCTTTTTTCGCCACATACCACTCAGGAACTGGTGTTCATCATTCTTACTGTCAAACGCACAGAATAAACCCTGGAAAATTCACTCAACCATCTAGGAAACCTTGCTCCTTTCCATGCATGTGCTTGATTTCCTTTAACACATATCGTCTCTGCGTGCTCACAAAGTTCTTTCTGTCTCTGGTACTATAATAGTTTATGTTGACAAGCTTACACAGTCATTGATTGCTAGGCTACTAAATACACATTTACCCCAATCCCGCCTCATTTAAGCACCAACTTTATTATGGTAGACGTTCAGTTTTTTCTCTGCTTTTAGACTTAATCGGCATAGGTGGAGCTACTCAGAAAATGGACAGTCACTGGAATGTATATGTACCAGTTAGAACCTCTGCGAACGGATGTTTGTAGCCGTTTCTAAATGGTAATCCTAAGCCCTGGTAGGACTCTGTAATTATTCAGAGGGTCAAAGGATGAAACGAAAGTTCAACATGAAGGGATAGATTGAGCGCACCAATCAGACTAACACTAAGATTGATTTCCCCGACACCGTGGGGTTTTCGAAGTTCGGGATTTTACATGGAGAGAATCCAGTCCAACTGCGCCTTTCAGTGGAGCTACCCATAGCTGTTTGTTTAAGTGCGCAGACCCCCAAGGTCACCAAACACCGCAGATCCGTATGTAACCACCAGTTTACCGTCTGCAAAGTACGCTTCTTGCCATTTTGGTTGAAAACGTCGAGTCCAATGGACAACATTGTTACTCAAATGACCCCCACTAATTTTTCCATCACACTTCGAATGAGTTGGTGGTTGTACTCTTTTCCATAAAATTTTATGTAGTAGTCGAACGTTCTACTGAAGTCGTGTTTACGGTCATCGGTCATCGGTCATTGTCGGACCGTTTGGAAATGATGAATGTTCGACAGAAATTTTTGTCCACATCTACATATACATATGTGGAGAAATGCCTCATTTCGTGCGCATCTACGCAGGAAGTACAGAAGAATAATCATAAGACATCAACAAAATAACCAAAATGCAATATCTGGATACTTTCTTGTTTGGATTGTTGAGCGCGGAATTCGCGGACGACCAGTGGGCACCTTGATCCTATCCAGCACTTTATTAATGAAATTGCTTCTTTTCCGATATTTAATTGCTCTGAACTCTGTCTCTCAGTCAGAAATAGGCATGCTATTTTGTCCCTGGGTTTGCAGCCCAACTAACTTGATGAGGAGGCAAAGATAAAAGAACCATCTCGTGCACAGATTTACGAGGTCTAATAAAGGGTAAGGTAATTGTTTTATACTGACACTTACTGTTTTAGAAGCTATGTACTCCGTCGTCACACATTCGACTGTCATAGCGGATTCTATAGGGAAAATAGTTCGGTCTATGTTTAAGGAAGTATTTGATCGAACTCCTGGAAACCGAAAACTTTGACGTGAAATGACCATCTTTAGGCAGCTTGACCGGTTACTGTTATCATTACATTTATATTTTTGCACTTACCTCGTTATTCTTTAACCATACAGCAGGTTGTCGTAGACACGACGTTGTTAATGATTAAGTGTGGCGTTCGGCTATAGTTCAGATGCCATAATGTTAGGTGGTGAGACCGATTACTATGTGATGCGGTCAGTTAGCTGCACATACGCCTCAGTCAATTTGGGGATGCAACTGTTAGCCTCACCCGGCTGCAGTGGGTCTTGAACACATTTTGAAAAAAGCCAACGAAGTTGCACTAGCGATTTTTGACTTGCCACCTTTGGCCAAGCGTAGCCGCCGGTAAAAAAGCGTAACGTGCCACACTTATTGTCGCCCTTCGCCACCCCTGGTCACCAGTGGCGTGTTTGCTGGAGCATGCATTGTTTTTACATTAGATGCTTATTGTAAATGCCAGGACATTGTTTATGAGCTTGCTGGTTGTGAAGCTTAACTGTGCATATCAGCCTAATGTGATGATAAACCACGTCCCCTCATCATCTCGACCGTATGTGCTGTCGCCCCGCTAAGCCGCGGCTGAAAAGTAGAAAGCCACCATTGGAGAAGTGTCTTTTCATTCGTTTGTTACACCGGTATAATTGTAAATGGCAGTCACTCTGTTTTGCTTTCTGTAAACCATTTTTATTCCACGAAGTATCTGGAATGAAGATCGTATTATCGGTTTAATTCCATTCATATATTCGCTGAAACTACCTTAACATTTTACTGTCATCAAGGCAAACATACCACTTGCTGAATTATCATCGTTGTTAATGACGAAGAAGCCATGTACTCACTGATGTCACGATGTCGAGATTCAGTGGTCGTACGCATTACTGGATGCACAGAAGTTCAAGATGAATAGACGCGTTTGCAAGACAGTCGTAAGCTCAAGTGGTAACTCTAACCCTAGGGTTCATGGACATCTTGCGTCTTCATATATGTACCCATGAATGCGCAGGGGTTAAGGGAGTCTCTGGTAGACGGAAAGAACCATTATCTTCAGTCAGATATAACGTCACAAGTATAACTATCCAAGGAAATCTTGACTCACATTTCACAAGTGGAAATTTCAAAGGTCCATATTTTGTTAAACTGTTATACCAAGAAGAAAACGTTCTACTTTCGTGGTATTTCAAACCTTCGGTGGGCGCAATATTAGCCCACTGACGTAGATTGATATGTCTAGTGTTTGTAGCTAGTTTTTTCACGTAAGAATCTAGCGATAGCCAATATGCTTCAACGACCAGTCACACTGTAGTAGCTGCTTCGGTGTGTCACAGAGTTTAAGCGTGTGCGTGTCCCTACTTACGTGTTCTTCTGACTTACACAATCCTAAGGCTCTGGTATCGCTCAGAGATTCAAGTTCAATACAAGGGTACAAAAGGAAAGAGAATCCATTACGGATTTTGTAGCGGAATTACGGAGTCTTACGGAGCACTGTGAATACAGAGGTTTTCGGAACGATACGCTCAGAGATCGATTGGTAGTTGGTGTGAGAAATGCCCGCATACAAAAGTGTTTACTGGCTGACAGTAATTTAACTTTGGAAACGGCCTACGATACTGCGGTGGCATTGGAAGCAGCAGAAAATAACGCAACCTTGTTACAATCTGTGCAACCTACCGTGACATCAGAGTCGGTGGATTCATCGTATCAGGTGAATCGATTACAGCAACCGTCGAACAGAACACAGTTTAAGTGTTATCGTTGTGGAGGCCGTCACAATCATCCGAAGGATTGCCGGCACACACAAACTGTTTGCAATCGCTGTAAGAAACGAGGCCACCTCGCGAAAGTGTGCCGCTCAGCACCAGCGTTCGATACTAGCGCTGCTGTTACAAATCAAGTTACAAGGTCGGAAATCCCAGAATACGTCCTTCATGCAGCCGCTCCCACCAACCGCGTTCAACCGCCGTATCAAGTAGAACTACAGGTGAACAGTGCGCCAATGGTTTTCGAGCTGGATACGGGTAGTGCCGTAACACTATGCAGTGAAAAGTCATGGCAAGACAACCTGGGACCGACCGTGAAAGGTAACCTTCAGCAAGCCCCAGTCCGGCTTCGAACATATACAGGAGAAGAGGTGAAGTTGCTGGGGACGAAAAATGTGAATGTTTCATATAAGGGTGTGACGGTGAACGAAACCATATATATTGCTGAAGGAAGTGGTCCAAACCTGTTGGGACGTGATTGGCTTCAACAACTACCCATACTTACGTTAAACCAGGTCTCGACACTCCCGGAGGTTCAATCTCTTATCCGCAATTATGAAGAAGTATTTTCTGAGCCGAATACTGGCAAGTTCTCCGGGGGAAAGGTGAATATATACGTTCCGCCTGGAACACAACCGCGATTCCTGAAGGCTCGGTCATTGCCCTACTTGATGCGTCCAAAGGTTGAAGAAGAACTTAACCGTTTGCAACGGGAAGGAATAATTCAAAGCACGGAGTTCTCGGAGTGGGCCACACCAATCGTGCCAATACTGAAACCGGACGGCACAGTTAGAATTTGCGGTGACTATAAAACCACGGTCAATGCCAGCACACCCCCAGAACATTACCCGTTACCTAAAATCGAAGATGTCTATGCACAAATCGGTAAGAGCAAATATTTTTCAAAACTAGACCTAGCTCATGCTTATGAGCAATTGGAATTAACGGAGGAGGCGAAACCTGTTACAACCATCAGTACTCATAGAGGTCTGTTTATGTTTAATCGCCTTCCTTTTGGAATCCATTCCGCTCCATCCATATTTCAACGCACAATTGAAAATGTTATCGCGGGGATACCTAAAACGTTCGTCTATCTAGACGATATTCTGATAACCGGGTGTACCATTGAGGAGCATTTAAAGTTGCTGAAACTGGTACTCGATCGTTTGAAGGAGTGTGGACTACGAATAAAGAAAGAGAAGTGTGACTTCCTGGTAGATCATGTGGACTATTTGGGTTTCCGCATCAGTGCGGATGGTTTGGCCCCTCTAGCCGAGAAAATACGTCCAATATTAGAGGCACCGCAACCAAGGAATAAACATGAACTAAGATCTTTCTTGGGCATGGTTAATCACTATGCGAGGTTTATCCCGCAAGCTGCCACACTTTTTCACCCACTGAATTACTTGCTACGTCAGGGAGTCAGCTGGATTTGGAATCAAGAACAAGAGAAGGCGTTTCAACAGGCGAAACGTGCCCTTACGAATCCTCCGGTGCTTACTCATTTCGATTCAACACAGCCCATTGTTCTCGCTTGTGATGCTTCACCATATGGTGTTGGAGCTGTGTTATCGCAGAAGGATAAATCGGGAATCCTCAAACCAGTTGCTTACGCTTCACGATCTTTGTCGCCTTCTGAGAGGAATTACGCACAAATTGATAAGGAGGCATTGGCGATTCTGTTCGGAGTAACGCGCTTTCAGCACTACCTTTTCGGACAAACGTTCGACATATTTACGGACCACAAGCCTCTACTTGGAATTCTCGGAGAAAATAAACCAATACCTCAAATGACGTCGCCTAGAATGCAACGTTGGGCCTTAAAACTTGCATGCTATCGGTATCATTTGCGGTATGCTCCAGGACAAGGGAATCTCACAGCGGATGCCCTAAGTCGCCTACCATTACGAGATGTACCATTACACACACCGAAACCGGCCGAACTGGTAAATCTAATGAGTTGGGTTGATGATTTGCCTATCACTGCTGCGGAAATACGAGTAGAAACAAGAAAGGACCCAGAGCTCTCACGAGTCCTTCGTTTCACTTCATACGGGTGGCCGGAGAATGTTGGAAGTGCACTAAGCGGATTCTACGAACGATCGTCGGAGCTAAGTGTAGAAGACGGATGTTTATTATGGGGAGCAAGAGTGATAATTCCGAGGCGCTACCGTCCGGACATTTTAAGGGAATTACATTCAGGCCATCCAGGTAACACGCGAATGAAGGCTTTAGCCAGACACTATGTCTGGTGGCCTGGTATCGATCACGATGTGGAAATGGTCGTGCAAGGGTGTGAAGCGTGTCAGCAAAGTAGGGCTTTGCCCGCAGCAGCGCCCATATCACCATGGCAGTGGCCGTCACGACCGTGGAGCCGCATACACGTGGATTATTGTGGCCCTGTTGAAGGTTACATGATCCTGGTGATTGTCGATGCATATTCCAAGTGGATAGAGGCGATACCCACTAGAACTGCATCTAGTGCGTCGACCATGTCTATACTTCGCAGCGTTTTTGCATTGCATGGTGTGCCTGATACGATTGTTTCTGATAATGGCACGGCTTTTACCAGTGCGGAATTTCAGCAGTTTCTGAGAGCCAACGGGATTGAGCATGTTCTAACACCACCATACCATCCCGCTTCTAACGGCCTGGCGGAACGCGCGGTGGCAACGGTAAAGAATGGATTGAGAAAACAAAGCCCAGGTCCCCTACAAACAAGGTTGGACAAGTTTTTGCTGCAGTACAGAATTACGCCGCACACTACTACTGGTCAGGCTCCCTGCGAATTGCTAATGGGACGAAGACTTCGAACACGTTTGGATCTACTGCGGCCGGATTTGGCGCTTAGGGTCAAACAACAGCAGTGCTCCATGAAGCAAAACGCAGATAAACACGCCCGACCTCGCACATTACGAGATGGCGAGGAGGTTTACGTCAAACTTCAGCCTTCAGATAGTGAATGTGTACGTGGATGTGTGAAGTCGACAAACCTTAACCTTATTGACATTCTATTAGAAGACGGGAGGATAATACGCCGTCATTTAGACCCTATCAGAACTCGGAAGCATGGACCGGATGCGGAACAAACACTGGAGACGCCAGTGCAGGTGGACTCCGGAGTGAAGCAAGAGAGCTTGGAAACACCCACAGATGCGCCAAGGTGTCTGCGGCGGTCGGCTAGGGAGTCAAGGCCGGTCGAACGTTATCAAGCTGGAGTTGGCTAAATCTAGCGGTGGAGGACTGTAGTAGCTGCTTCGGTGTGTCAGAGAGTTTGTGCGTGTGCGTGTCCGTACTTACGCGATCTTCTGACTTACTGTGAACTACAATACACAACAACAGTCACTCAGAAAAATGCGCAAAGTCTCATTGAGCCCAAGAAGCAGGGACCTGTCGTCGCATTTCAATAAGACAAGCATTGTGCAATAAATCCACCGGTATTGACAGGAGAAAAGATATAAATATTGAGCAGAGAAAACAGCAATTTCCAAGTGTCACAGATGTAGCCATAGTGACTATCTTTTTTGGTGGGCAGATACTCAGTGTCAACTCTGTTCGTTATTAAGCTAAATTAAATTGAATTAAAATAATTTGTAGACCATTCTTTCCTGATACAAATTCAGAGTCAGCAACCACAGTGCTTACAACATGGGATGCTTGTGTTCATGAGCTATGTTACTCTTCGGTAAAAACAGTGAAAGTTTTTCTTCGAGGATAAGCAGTGAGTACAACAACGAAAGATGGGTGATGTTGTTTTGGTAAAATGCCTTTGATAAAATCTCGGGGACTAGAGTTTTTTTTTGTGGAGGTGCTCCAGAAAGGTTTAGCAAGCTCCTTTACTTACTGTACATATCTCGATTCCAAAGAGCAACAACTACAACTCAACAGTTCTTGCCAGAAATTTGCAAAGATGTGAAAACGTATACAGAATTTTTCTTGAGCTAGCGAGCTTCAGTGTAGTCAGTTTTCAAACCGATATACTGAGGAAGACCATCTTTAAGTAGTCATTTGGTCGTGTTCCACATCAGACTGTAAGTTGAAAATTCCTTGTCTATGCCCAAAATTATTGGATAGCACCATATCCATAGTAGAAGAGGTGGAGGAATTGAAACTGCGGAAGCTCCCAACTCCATACGAGTACGCCATACTAGAAGCTCTATCAACCCGATAAAAAACCCGAGACAAACCACCAACAACTTGATGAACCCTAATCAGGGTAGGCGTACAGTTTTTTCTACGGTCTCGTCATAACTATCAAGGGTTCATCGCCCCTACTGATACCACTCACCGTATGCGGAATATGCGCATCTGTTCAAGCCTGTCAAAGCTTCCCAAGTCAGATCCTGGCAAGTAATTTGGAAGTTTCGTAAGTTGACCAACAAATCTAATAATTTCAGCATCAGGGCCCAAAAAACGACAAAAAGTGCCCATTACCGTAGATCCAGCTGCTAAAGTATCGGTACCTAATTTCATTGCCAGACTTGAGCTGAAGTTTACCTGTATTTTGCCTCGGTTGCTTGGACTTTTATTTGGATGTTAAAGCCTTCGTTATTAGTCAAACGAAGAGAGACTACCAGACTGAAGTCCAAACTTCTCTAATCAAAAGTAAGATGCAATCTAGAGCACACCAGCGGAGTGATACGGAATAACGTAGAGGCCTGTATGGAGGCAAACACAGATGAGGTAAAAAGACACCGCTATAGACTGAGATTTATTAACTCCAAACGTCCTTGCTCGTTTGTTTGGAATGAGAATATGCAAGGAAGGATCAGGATGCTGAAGGACGACATAGAGATCGGTGATGCCCCTCCACTACAATCTATAATTGTTGAATCCTAATTGCAAAACGGATTGCGCAAAGGTTTAAAAAAATATCGTATAGCTTCCAAACTCTATTTGGTTGGCCTCAGTGGTACTGATGAGGAAGAGAGTTATCCCTCTTTGTTGAGTGCCAAATGCTGAACAAAATCAACTCGATATGGTGCATTTCAACCAGGAGTCGACAATGTATTCAATACATTCGAGAAAGCTGAAACTTTTAGCACTCTGAATTAGTCACTGTGCAATTTAAAGACCAAGAAGGGGGCAATATAGGTTGAAAACGGATTTATCAGAGTCTTTGGGATTGTAAGAATTTAGGACAAGGCTATCCCAAAAAGCAAATGACCAGAAAGTGCCTGTTGAGCTGTATTCGTAAAGAATTCGACCAAGATCTTAATTGACTATAGGAAAACCCTTCGGTTTTATCTGTGTTCCAGTGCTTTTTTGAAGCGTCTATGGTAAAAGTGAGCATAAATTAAGCAGAAGTTGGTGTGGTATGTTCAAAATGGTTTAGCTTAGTCCAAAAACAACAAAGTCAATCATGTGAAGAATGTCCACGGTCGCCTTAAGTGTTTAGTTACAATGTAAATAAATTTCAAAATACCGTCTAAAATCTTTAGAGGCATAACCAGTTACGTATCTCTGAGTCTAAGCCAAAGCCAACCGTTTATGCATCAATGCGAAGCTTTCTGAGGCCGACCATTGCGATAAGTTTCTTATGAAAACAACTAGACTTGTGTTAAAGCACCACCAAGTGCATCTACCATGTCTGCTGTCTTTAAAAGTTGGTAGCTTTAAGGTTAGAAAAACAAAGGGAATAAGCTTTCGGTAGTGCCATTTTAGAGATAACTGGCACAAGGACTAAAGTTCCGGACAAAATGACACCCAGCTGCCTTATCTCCTGCATGTCCGCACATTATAAGTCCTGAGAGCGGGGAGCCAAATTGATCTTGAGTTTGGATTGCGTTCATGACACTTTTGGATGACTTTGTGGTTCATCAGTGCGGGGCAAATTCAGCTACTTTATGGCCTGCCAATTGCGACCGACAAAGCGTGTAGCCCAGACACCGTAGTATGTGGTGCATCCATAAAAAAGTCGTTCAGCTGTTACACCCTTTCGGTGCCTAGCTGTCACGCCACCCGAAGAAAGCACGAGGGCTGGGATATTGTCAGGTTGCCCAAGCCTAGACAGGGAAAATCGAGAGGCAGAGGTCGGATTCGAACCGTGGACCTTGCATCAATGATAGATTAATACTGTATGTCAGTCAGGATAATATGATCCGCAATAATCACGTGACAATGAAGCTGCACTAGCAACAATGTGCGCCTTCAATATCGAGCCGCGTAGCTGGCGACAGATGACTACGTCCTCGATGGAAGAAGTCCGGTGTTTCTGCGGTTCCATTGGAATTGTGTGAAAATCATCCAGAGGATGTTTTTATTTGTGTTCAGTGTGCAGTAGTAAGGTTCACTAAGGGTCGCACTTATCAGGTTATATCTGTCCTTTGTACGACAGAGTCATGTCCAGTGACTTACGCATGTCAACGAACCTTGAAAAATAGCTTTCTCAAAGCAACCTAGAAACAGTAAGCAATAGATTCGCACCTAAAAAGTGGATTGGGGGTGAAATAGGCCTGAAGTACGTTGTACACTTCCCAAACGCAGTCTTACTTCGGCATTTTTCATCCTCTTTTAAACTTTTGGAATAAATGAGGCATGTACGGAACAAATAAATAGCTTATTCTTACTGATATTGTTGATTGATGGTTGTCACTGTTGTCATTGTTGATTATTATCGCCGTTGGCAACAGCAACTCTCCAGTTCGCTGCTCAATTCACGGTTATGGTAACTGTGTTACTTGAACCCATGGTAGTGACCTCCCAGCACAGTGGGTCCAAACAGACCACGCGGCTCGTTTCTGCTGATACAGTCCATAGATGATAGACTTTCTCGTCACAGCTTGGTTAAATGTTTTTCGCCGAACCAACTTTTAGTCAACACTAGCAGAACATACTGCAAAACAGTTAATATTATTGTATGGTCTGAATAAAGGTTAGATCGATCGGTGGCAAACTGAACGCGGCTTCTATAGGTTTGGCTAGCAGCAGGAATCCCTCCGGGGCACTGTGGTGATAACCAATATTCATGTCAACATTTGTGACGTTGCGACTACAACCATACTAGTTGCA